>NC_050443.1:49081528-49381528 GCF_903995425.1 Onychomys torridus | reverse complement strand
CTGGGAGATGCCTATAAGGGAGGCCACACCTCCTCTGATGTCTGTCTTTCTTGTTCTGTCCTTAAATTAAAAGGTTCCTCATTCACTCTTTGGATACCCTACTTACTTCCTCCTTATCTAAGTTCTGCAATGGTACCAAGTCTTCACAGACCCATTCTCTGTCCTCCCCCATCTCTCTCATCTCTCCCGCTCACCCAGGCTGCTGGGTGTGTTTTGTCCCCTCCTCAAGGACAGGTCTTACTGTATGAATAAGGTACTTTTTTGGTTCCCTGCTAAAGAGGAAGTACTCAGCTGGGCCTTGTGATATAGACCTGTAATGATAGCCAGCAGGGAGGCTAAGGCAGGAAGATGACAAATTCAAGGTCAAAGTGGGCTACAGAGTGAGCTCAGAGCCATCCTGCCTGATTTACTGAGCCTCTGCTTCAATAAATAAATGAATAAATAAAACCTCATACACACACACACACACACACACACACACATACACACACACAGAGGCTTAGAAATAGCATTCAGTAACAGAATGCTGCCTAGAATGCATGAAGCCCTAGGTTCAATCCCCCCAACTCAGGACAAGAAAAGCGTAAAGGACTAACTGCTTGCTGTGGGGCAGAGGTAGGGATATGTGTGAAGGAGTGGGTACTGTGAGCACAGGCTGAGTTGTGTTCACTTGTGTCTTTGGTTGTGCACAACACTCCTAAGCTGTAACTTATATGTATTTCTTTTCTGGGTTAAAAGCACTCATTTCTTTTGAAAAAAATCTATTTTATTTATTCTCTGAGAATTTCATGTAGCTGTACAATGTATTTTTATCTTCCCCACTCCTCACCCTCAACTCAGCTCTTCCCCCAACCTCCCCATCACATCTCTCACAACATGTCCTCTTTTTTTTCTTTTCTTTTTTTTTTTGTACCAATAAGTCTTTATTTTCCAAGAAAAAAGGAGAATGAAGGAGTCAACATGTGTTATAAAATGATAATGATAAGAATATAAATAGGGACCCATGTACAGTAAGTCAATCATGAAACAAACACCCCAGTGTTGGGGTCACCAAAGCCCCACCAAGTCCAGTTCCTGCTGCCCCTGTGTGCGTAGGTGTTAGGACTACCCACTGAAGCATGGCTGCCCTTCCAAGGACCACATCCCTTATGGAAACTGACTTTCCCTCCCCCCAGATATCATCAACTGCCAAAGTAGCTCCTCAGCTAGGGACAGGGCTCTTCTCTATCCATGCTGGTATTTTAACTGGCTAGATCTTACTCAGGTCTTGTGCAGACAACCTCAGCTGCTATGAGATCATGTGCACTGACCATGTGATATCCAGAAAACACTGTTTCTGCCCCAAACTCTGGCTTACAAAGATTGTAAGCATCTTTCCACTCCTTCTTCCAAGATGATACTTGAGCCTTGAAGGGAAGTGTCGTGACATGGATGTCCCTTTTATAGCTTAGGAATCTTGGTTGTACATCTCTTTATTAACCACTCCCCATTGAAAGAGAAGCTTCCCTGGTGAGGGCTGAGAGCTCTAAAATGCTCTTCCCTCTCATCCACATAAAATCATTGTTAAGTAAGAAAATCATCAGATTTGTGACCAAGGATGGTTTCTATGGAGTTATTTGACTGAAAATATGAAACACAACATACATACCCAATAACAAGTATGGCATTCTTTTTATAAAATACATCACAGTCAAAAGTGACATTAAGCCCTTCAGTCAGTTTACATGGTAGATATGTGTTGAGTTATCCCACTACATGCATATATATATATTCAACTAGAAGAATAATAACTTGAATTGGCATCATCAAGCTTTTAATGTGAGTGATGTGTCATTAAAAGAGACAGGAAATGTACACAATAGTGTATCCCACATGATGCCGTAATCTGTTTCCTTGAACAATATTCTGTATGATATTTATGCATAAGAAAATGTCTAGATGGTAGATTGAAAGGAAATTCCTTTTTCTTGCTTTTGTATATGTTTTGGAATTTTTTATGATGAAATTATATAAATTTCAGTCTGAAAATTATTACTAAAGAAAAATAGATATATGCAAAACAGGCTAATGAAGTCAAATGAGAAGCTACTGTGAGTGCTATGGGGAAAATGTTAGCATCATGGAAAACTAAGAAAAATTTCTCTAAATGTTTGGAACTAGGCCAGGTGCATCTTGTATAGGCTGGTATTACTCAGCATGCAGAAGCCTGAGAGGCAGGATGACATCAAGCTTGAGGATAACCAAAGCTACAGTATAAGACTGTCTAAAATCATCTTTTCAATAAAAACAATGGAGTCCTTTTGTAACATGAATCTTAACAGGTCTTATTAATAAAAATCAAACCTGAAGCCAGGTTTTGGGGTGAACGCTGGAAGATCAGAGAAGCAGAACAAGCCACAGCCAAGCTCACCTTGCCAATTCCTCAGCTATTTCCTCAAACTGGAAGCCTATGAGTCCTCCTCCAAATGGATCTCAGCTGAACTGCTGCTAAAAGCCTAAAAGCTTAACCAGCCTAGATACCACACCTTAAATACCTTTCTGCTTTCTGCCATCACTGCCTGAGATTAAAGGTGTGAGTCACCATGCCTGGCTGTTTCCTGTGTGGCTTTGAACTCACAGACATCTGGATGGATCTCCGCCTTTGGAATGCTAAGATTAAAAGTGTGTGTGTCACCGTTTTCTGGCCTCTGTGTCTAGTGCCTGTTCTGTTCTCTGATCCCAGATAAGTTTATTAGGGTGCACAATATTTTGGGGAACACAATATCACCACATCCTTTAGTAACAAAGTAGCCAAAACCTGCCCATAAGGCTATGTTCTACCTCTCCTAGAATGAGAATGAAAGCACTTGGAAGCTTCCTAACACTGACTATCACAGGACTGGCAGGTAGAACATAGGATGCCTGATGAACTCTGAATTTTGAGTAAATATTATCTCCTTTTAGTTCTAATGTGCCCCAAATACCACATGGGATATATTAGCACCAACTTTGCTCTTGTTCATCTAAAACTCAAAATTAATTGACATCACTCTGCCCAGCCCCAAATCCATCTTTTACTACTGTGCCCAGGGAAGGGATTTCAACAGTACAATTCACACAGCTTAAATATGAGTCTGGAGAGTTTCAGTGGGGAGCTTCTGTTGTTTAGGGGACACTGGGCCTAGGCTTATGGCTGATTGCTTATGCTATGCTGACCACAGGTTTGTATGGATAGAGGTGGTCAGGAGAATAAAACACTACAAAAAAAAAAATAGTGACTGGGCTTAGAAAAGGTGAACATGTGACCATCTTAGACAGGGAGATCTTTGCCCCCAAGTAAGAGACCTGAGAAGTATGTTGGGTGAGGGGAGAAGACACCATGAGCCAGAAAAAAACAACTGAGTTTAAGTAGGAGCCGATGCCAGAGAGTTTGGAGTCAGCTGCACAGGACAGCAGTACTGTACAGAGGGGTCCTGTTTTACCAGCAGCTTTAACTCTTGCTGAGTTTTAGTCCTTGATGAAGGAAGTGTGGAAGACTGGGGTCGGAGGACAAAAGAAGTCCCCTGGCCTCCTGGTCTTCTGACAGGGAGCCACTCTGAAAGGACACAGTTTAGAGAGGATGAAAATTTTGAAGAGAGATGTTTTCAAGACTACAAATTTAAATTCTTAAGGGAAAGTGGCATTTTTGACTCCTGTTCTCTGGTCAGGCACCCCTGAACACACCTAGTCTCCTGTGCTCTCAAAGGTAAGGAGAAGACACACAGCAAAGCTGCCTTGCAAGGGTGCCTGTGAGTCCTCACTGGATGCAATGGCCTTTGTTCAGGCTTGGAGGATCATAAGTCTGATTTCTGATTATTTAACATCTTTTATATTTATTTACATGTGTGTTATGTTGAAAACCAAGCCCACAGACTCATGTGTGGTGAGCATGTACTCCACCATTGACCTACATTCTGGCTCATGCCTATATCATGGGGTTTTTATTGTCATTGTGGTTTTCATTTTTGAGACAAGGTCTTGCTATTTAGCCCTAGCTGGCCTGGTACTTTCTACAGAGATGAAGTTGGCCTCTGCCTCACAGAGATCTGCCTGCCTCTGCCTCCTGGGTGCTGGGATTAGAGGTTATCTATGTCAGTTTTTGTTTAAATTTCTAAGGTTGCCAGCCATTTTCTTTAAATGCCATGGAGTTAGATGACACTGGTAACATACATGGGACACTTTGCATGTATTTGATAAGCAAGGCTGAGATTTTTGCTATAGGAGAAGACATCTGTTTTCCAGGATAAATTTCACTTTAAATTATAGTAAAGGCATCTACTTAAATCTACTTCCAGGGAGCAGAGGGAGAAAGTACCAACTATATGATGACATTTTATCTGTGTCCCCCAATAAAGTTTATCTTCAGATCAGAGGAAAAAGACAGCCACTATATTAAAGATATAAGTCAGGGAATGGTTACACAAACCTTTAATCCTATCACTCAGAAGACAGAGATCCATCTGGATCTCTGGGAGTTCAAGGCCACACTGGAAACAGAGCCAGGCATGGTGGTACATGCCTTAAATTCCAACACTAGTTAACCATAAAGGTCTGGATGTCTGTACAGATGGACAGGAAGTGTCAGAGCTGGGCTAGAAAAGGAAGTGATGTAGCTGGAAGAAGAGGAAATGAGTTGGTAAAACAGAAAGGCATATAGGCATGGCTATACAGGAAGCAGGTCTCTTTGGAAGCTGCCAAGGTGGTGAGGTGAGGTTAGCTGTGGCTTTCCTTATTCCTCTGATCTCTCAGGTTTTAATCCTGCTATCTGGCTATGGTTTTTTTTTTTCTTTTTTAATTAACAAGACCGTTTAGCACTTCATCCTACACAACTATGATTTGGCCCCACCTACATATGCTTTATCTCAATTTAACCTATCACAACCCATTCATCTTGTAATTATTCCCAATTCACAGATGCAGAAACTGAAGCTTAAAGTAGCTTACACAGCTAGACTCAAGAACAGATGTGACCTTGAAGGGTCTGTCACCCCATCTTGTCAGTCATCATTTTCTGTAAGATGGAATTCTGTGGGCCCAAGCAATACAGGCTCACAAGCAGGAACAACTCTTCCTATACAGCACTCAGCTGTGACCAAGGATCCCAAATGTCACAGAAACTGCTATCTCCCATGGAGCCCACACAGGGTACAGAGTCTGTACACCTGAATTCCAGAGTCTGAATCTTAGAAAGGCAAACAAGGATTAATGGTCTTCTCTTCCCCAACTACTCAAAAAATGTAGTTATGGCCAAGGCCCAAACAAGTGTGGGTCCTTGCTCCTGGGGTATGTATACTTTGTAATCCCTAAGCCTTCTCACCACATAACCTCTTCTACCACAGCTGCCCCGCTCAAGGAACCACAAAAGTTATTATAGTTCTCAATGGAAAAAGCCCAAATTCAACATCTCAGCCAAGCCATTTTTCTGATAAGGGACAGTCCAAATGCAGGAAGGTCTTGATAAACCTGCTCTTTACTACTACCAATAGATCAAGTGAGATGTAGGACACAAGTCAGCTTTTAATTTGTTTAACTGAGAAATACCAAAATGAGAGTGTACAAAAAATAGTGGATCCTATAATTTACACTTTAAGTAAAATAGCAAGTGCTGTTTTCATGAACCACACCAAGACACTTGTCATTACAGGCATCACCTTACTTGGAAATGACCCATAATTTTCTTGGCACTTAAGTCTTTTCTAATACATATAAACCACACTAAATATTTGAGACTGTTTTCCACTTTCTAACATGGAAAAACCAGTAGTTTTTTCAACAATTTCTCAATGTCACAAATTGCTTATGCTGGAGTTGAAACATCAGTATTGTTAAGGAACTCATTTTCTTCCATCCTGGTTCAGAAGTCTAGCTAGTAATCAGCCACCAAATATGGAGTACTGATTTTCTGTCCCTGAAATTGCTTAATAAAGGCAAGTATCCCTTGACTCAGTGTAAAATCAGAATGGCTGGTCAGAATTCATATGGTCAAAGCTAAGACCTCAAGAAAACAAAAGGCCTGGATGGAAGCAGAGCAGGAGCTGTGTAGGGCAACAACACTATGGGTTAGGTAGGGCAATGATGGCTAGCACATGGACTTTGGAGTTAGACAGATCCATGCTCACTTCTTGCCTGTGAGAATGTGTTCATACTCTCAAGCCGCTAAGGATCCCTTGCCAACCAAAAAGTCACTGTTGGGATTAAAGATAATCTATCATGATGTTGGCTACACTGAAAGTACCACACATGTTACTCATTGTGCCTCTGCTATTAGTAGTGTTACCAGGGAAACCAGTAGTAATCGTAACAATAAGTGATGAGAAAATAGAGAAAAATGTATTTTCTCCATTAGTGTATGTCCAAAGGGTTACACAAGGCACACAAGTGAAATAATCAGGGACAGGAGTCATGGAGAATATTTTAAGAGGGGTGATAATGTTGAGAGGATGATGAACTGAAATTAAACAAACATAAGAAAAATAGTGTGGGAAACATAAGCGATTGATGGTGTGAGCAGATGCCTGAGGCCGGAGGGAGCCAGAATGCCGGATGCGGCAGCACCATGAGAGATGGGTTCATGAGCCACTGCTCCTCAGCACCTGCTTTAGAACCATAC
The DNA here is from genome assembly GCF_903995425.1 of Onychomys torridus. NCBI lineage: Eukaryota > Metazoa > Chordata > Mammalia > Rodentia > Cricetidae > Onychomys > Onychomys torridus. Next base: position 49,374,900 of record NC_050443.1, on the reverse strand, counting down.
ACTTGGGGAGGAACCAGCAAGGAGCCCTAACTGGCCACTGAAGACTGCTACTATTCACTTATTTGTTCATTAAACTTCTAGGGTCTCCAGAAGGTGTTAGGCAGAGAAAGAAATGTCCCTATATTTGGACTCCATTCTAAAGTGTTGACATAGTACCCACCTTATTCCTAGAATCTTTTCTTCAGTATCCTCCATGCCACAGCCACCCCAAGCCCTTTGGCTCTGAACTCTGAAGAACCTCTATCACTTTCTAGTAGTGTCAGATGTTGTACTGCGTCCCCTCCAAAACTACACTGGAGACAGTCTTCAACCCCAGGATGTCAGACTGAGACCATATGTGTAGACTGAGGTCATTAGAGTGACCTTCACCAACTTTAGCTGTGTCCTCTGACAAGGTGAAATTTAGACACAGAGGCACACAAATAAGGAAGAGGAGTCTGAGCACATGGGAAAGATGGCAGTGTCCAAGACAGGGGGTGGGACCACAGCTATACCCTCCCCTTAGCACTTCACAGGGAGCCAGATCCTCTGGGGTCTAGATTTCAGGCCTCTGAAGCTTTGAGGCCCATTTCTATTGTAAATGTGACCAAGTTTGGAATGGTCACCATAGAAAACCAATGCAAACAGAATCTCCATCTGAAAGATTTATAATGCATCTAACCTTTGTTTTATTTTCTTCAAGAACCGCCATAGCTATGATCGATGTGTGGAATAGCAGTTGAATCTAGCTTATAAGGTCTTTACAGCTCTCCAACTGGGGTATCCTTCTACTTTCTGTCTCCTCAAAGCACTGCTTTCCTGGAACCATATTCTCTGGGGATATCTTCAGTAACATCACACAGAAAAGGGAATTTTTTTTACTGTTCTCTCCCTTCCTCCATGTCTGTCTGTCTGTCTGTCTAGCTATCTGTCTATCTATCTATCTAATCTATCACTTATCTATTATTGATCTATATCTATTATCTCTTTATCTCTATTTATCTATTTATATGTCTATTTATTACCTATTTATATATCTATTTGCATAGCTATCATCTACATATCGCTATCTCTCACTCTACAAAACTCGTGCTCAGACTCTATGTATTATTTACTTACACTTCTTTGTCAGTCACCAAATTGAGACCTCCTGGTATCATCTTCTTTTCACCAACTCTTTCCCCACTAACATAACTACCAATTTCACAGAGACAATAACACCAGGTAGAAGTGATACAATTGTGTGCCAACAAATAAATAGCCTAGCTAAAGTAAAAAAAAAAAAAATGTTCTAGAAAGACACAAATCAAATTGACTTCATAGCAGCAAACCCTGAAACAGAATGACTTTCAGGGTTGCCAGAAAAGCTCAGGATGCAATGGCAATGGCTTCCCTAGTAAATCAAAAGGGAAAAAGAAAAAGTCATTTATAAAGTAATTAACAAGCATTATTTACGAACTCTTCCAGGAAACAGAAGTGAAGAGAGCACATGGTGTTATTTTTTATGTCATCACAGCACCAATATATCTTATGAATATAGACTCAAGTTTTCAGCAAGTTGGGAGCAAGCCCAACCTACATTACAAAGAGCTAGAAAAGTGGATTGTGGTATATCTTGGAAATTGCTTTGCATATGCTCAAGAAAAAGATTTAGTATTCTGTTTTTGACTGTATTGTGTTCTTTATTTAAAAAGACAATGTCTTCTACATGGTTGATCAAGCAATCTTGGTGTTTTATGTTATTGGTGATATTTTCCCTATATGCTCTATCAGTTCTTGAACATTTCTGTTTGGACTTATGTTACCCTTTTCTGTGCATTTTGAAAACCCAGTATTATTAATGTAATCGCTTAGGTAGGTTGTGCCATTATAACTCGTTGGCATTTACATGCTGAAAACAATTGTTTTATGCATAAACAGTAGCACAAGCCCTCAAAGCCTATTTGACAAGTTGATGAGCTGGTTCTAAAATCCGCATGGAAATGCAGCAGAAAGACTGACCAAAACAACTCTGAATTGGAAGAAACTTTAGAGAGTACCTTTGCCTGGTTATGAAGCTACAGGGATGAGGACTGTGCAGTACTGGTGTAAGCACTGCTGAATAGGTCATGGGACTAGGTACACAGTCCAGCAATAATAGATACATCGATAGGCAGCTAATTTTTTGACATTTCTACAAAGCTAATTCTCCAGAGATACCAGACTCTTCTAAAGAATTATTACTGGACATTCATTTGCTTTTTATTTTTCTGTACTGGGGACTGATCTTAGGACCTTTCCTATTCTAGATAAGTATTCTACCTCTAAGCTATATCCCCAGTTGGATATACACTCAGAAAAAAAATTGACTTATTCTATACCTTGTACCACATTACATTGTCATGGATTTAGAAAAAAAGAAACATAACGATGTAATCTTTAAGAGAAAAGAAATATGTGTCTCTAGGTTAAGCTAAGTTTTAACAGTAAAAGGCTGATCCAAGCCTTTGCTAATTTTAACTTCATTAATATCCAATTCTCTTTGAAGGATCTGATTTCCAGAATGTACCCCATCAAGTACATAAAGGAACTTTGGAGCCAGTGCCTGGGCTGAGAGGCAGGAAACCATCTCAGAGCACTGAGTGCTGCACTGTCTATAGCTAACATACATCTGATATGAGTTCTGGGAGTTCCTACTCATGGCATCGTTCAGCATTCTTGGCCCAGATGATGTGATTCTCATCAGTCTCATGAGCTCCATGTTCTGTGGCCACCTGGCCAGGCTGAACGTGGAGGCTTTTGTCGACCTTGATTGCAGTCATCAATGGGATTTTCCGTTGCTTCTGATTGCAACACCTCCACCTTCCAAACACAGTGGAAGGAGTGTCACAGGAAGAGGCATGTTGTCATTCTCCATCTCTGCTGTTTTCCTAGCTGAGCTTTCTTTCCCAATATGCAAAACACCCTGCTGCTCTTGAGGCAGGGCTTAGCCCTGTCCAGAATCAGACCTGTGCTATGACCTTTATTCCTTCCACCTCTTCCTTCCTTTATGTAGCACAAACTGGAGTTGACTCTGGTCAGGGACCATTGTCTATGTAGTCTGTTTAGCTATATGCAGCTCTGCATTTGATAGTCATCATTGCTTAGCTAAATATGGGGGGGAAAAGTCCACTAACAGGTTCAGGCACGAGCCAATGTAATAGTTATTATGACCCAGAATAGGAGTTCTCTGTCTTGGGATCCACTCTACTCTAGATCCAAAAAGTAATGAATGAATTTAAATGAGAAATCTTTGGCAGTGGTAGGGGGAGCTGAGTCGCAGTCAGACTAATGGGCACACAAAGAGCAACCTTTGGTTGTCTATCCGAAAGACATCACCCAGGAAACAATTCCTGCTGCAGGAAGGCCATCTATTGCTGGGATAGTTTCAGTCTTGGTGGGATTTGAGTAAGAAGAATAAAATTAGAGGTAGAAAAGATGGATATTACAAGAGAACCTAGTAAAATCTAAACAGTTGTTAGGTAATACTTTGAAAACTTGCAGTCCATAAATTAGAAAATCTAGACAAAATGACTGAATTCCTAGACACATATGACCTACAAAATTGCAATCAACTGGATATAAACAACTTAAACAGATCCACAATAGGCAATAAGTTTTAATTGGTAATAAAATGTCTCATAAAGAAAAGCCCAGGACTAGATGAATTCATTACCAAGTTCCACCAAACTTTGTAATAAGAACTAACACTCGAAAAACCAAAACCAAAAACAAAAAACAAAAAAAAACAAAAACAAAGCAAAACAAAAAACTAACACAAGTGATCCTCAGTCTTTTCCATAAACTGTGAAAAGAAAAAAGGAAGGAAGGAAGGAAGAAAGTAAGGAAGGAAGGGAGAGAGGGAGGGAGGGAGGGGGGAGGAGAGAGGGAGGGAGGGAGGGAAGAAGGAAGGAAGGAAGGAAGGAGGGAAGAAGGAAGGAAGGAGAAAGGAAAGGGGAAGGAAGGAAGGAAGGAAGGAGGAAGGAAGGAAGAGGAAGGCTAGCTAACACATTCTACAAAGCCAGGACTACCCTGATATCGAGCTAGATAAGAGTACAGCAACAAAAAAGAAAGCTGTTAGCAAATCTCCTTGATGAATAAAGATGGGAAAATTCTCAATAAAATTGCTTCAGCTGGATTCAAGAAGACATTTGGAAAATCATACCCGGTGGATTTCATTCCAAGAACATAAAGAAAGTTCAACACACACAAATCAATGACTATGCTATAGCTTATACATGGACTTAAAGATAAAAATCACAAGTTGTTTCCGTATTTGCAGAAAGGGTCTTTGAGAAAGTTCAAAATGATGAAGTTCCCAATGAAGCTAGGATTGTAACACAATAAAGATCATATGTTACTAACCAAAAGTAGGTAAAAAGATCAACTTGCCCACTCCATCTCCTTTCATTCAACACAGTGTTCAAATTCTTAAATACAGTCATGGATCAACCGGGTGGGATAGGGAGAGACACAAAAAGGAAAGGAAGAAGTCAAATTATCCCTGTCTGAAGAGTACATGTCCTCCACTTGAAAGCCCTTAAAGGCTCCACCAGAAAACAGAAAACTCTTAGATCTGATAGAAGTAAGAGGATACAAAATCAACAAACAAAATTTAGAAGCTTTAAAAAATTATTAGCACCAGGCAGTGGTGGCACATGCTTTTAATCCCAGGACTCAGGAGGCAGAGGCAGGTGGATCTCTGTGAGTGTAAGTTCCAGGACAGCCTAGTTTACAAAGTGAGTTCCAGGACAGCCAGGGCTACACAGAGAAACCCTGTCTCAAAAACGCAAAATAAATAAATGAATAAAAATAAAAATCATTAGCTTTCCTATATACCAACAACATGCTATCTAAATTAGGAAAATTTCTCAATCATAATTGCTTCAAAAATTATGAAATAACTTAGAATAAACTTAACAAAGGAGTTACAAACCCTCTACAAAGAAAGACACTGAAATTGAGCAAAACTCTAGAAGATTGTAAAGATAGTTCATTTGCATGGTTTTCTATAACTAATTTTAGGAAACCAGTTACATTATTAAAAGCAATATATATAGTAACAGAATCCCAGCAACACTCCAAGGATATTACTGACAGGACCAGAAAAATACCCTTAAAAATTATTGAACTACAAACCTTCCTGAAAGCCAAAACAGAAAACAATTTCAGAGTTACCATATCCAGACTCAAACTATACTACAGAGCCACAGTAACAAAAACAGCATAATTCAGCATGATACTATACAAAACAGATATACAGACCAATAAAACAGATGAGGACTCAGATACCCCACACTACCATAGACACCTAATCTTTTATCAAAATCACCAAAAACATACACAAAAACATACACAGACATCTTCAATAAATTGGGCTGGGAAACCTAGAGATCTCTATTAACATATAAAAAATGACTAGATCAATATCTTTTACCCTGCACAAAATCAATTCAAAATTAATCAAAGAGTTTATGTGAGATATTATACTCTGAAACAGCCAGAGTTTTGGAAAATAATTCAAAATAAAGACTAGTATTACACAAGAAATAATTCTGAAGACTGACAATTATAGTGATTATCACAAGCTATTGTGAGCCGTGACACAATTACAGGTTATAGCAATTAATAACTCAGATGCCAACTCACCAAATGAATGGTTCTCTGATTGAGGAGCCCTGTTGAGCTTGGCCTGCAGGGTCACAGGCTCTCAGAAACCGGATGCTTTCATCTGTCATTTCACTTGTGTAATAACAGCTATGGTATTTCCCCATTACCATGCATTTTCATGTAATGTGTACATGTAATCTCATGATTACATCTCAATTTTATGAGCACATATATTTGTGGGTGGTCAGGAAGATGAATTCTCATTGGGCTGTATCATTATGATGTATGGACTACATGCTAGGATCTGATTCATTGCTGGATCTGTTGTTCCACAAAGACTGTAGACACTTAAAAGCCTGCTTTGTTCCTTTTGTTCAGACTAATTGCACTCATTTAATTCATTTTTACCTCAGAGAAAATTCAAGCTAGATTAAAGGCTTTTGTAAATAGATTATAAGTTTAAAACTCTACAATTACACACAAAGTCAGAGTTGCAAGTGTCTATCAAGGTTATCTACACAAAGAACCCTAAGAAAAGCCTGCCAGCCCTTTGCTAGTCAAATCTGCTGATAAAGAACTATGTCTCAAAGTTTGTTGCACTGGGCACTGTGCACCCTCCCTCTGGTCCTGAAACCTTGAAACCTTGTGTTGCCATGGTAAATGGCTCAGCGCCTTATTGCTTACCCTAGGAATATGCTTTTGCAAATGAGATGTAACTTTTGCAATTTTTTTATTGCTTCACGTCTCCAGTATAAAGAGAAATTTTAGGCTAGTTGAAAAAAGCAGGAAGATTAGAACAGAGAATTAGAGCTAAGAAATTATAGACAATTATGGCAAGAAAATTAGAAGAAAGGCAGACCAATAAAAAGACATGATTTGAAGAGCACACGTGAGCTGATTCATTCACTCTCAGATACCCTAAGTTCCTTTCACTTCCTGCTCCAATCTGAACCCCAAAGAGGACCTTGAACCTGGACCTCAAAGGCCCTCAATAGGATCATATAAACATAAAAGCAAAGGAAACACTCAACATGATGAAGAGACAACTTACAGAACAAGATAAAATATTTGATAGCTGCATATGGGACAGATTAGTATCTAGAAACCATAAAGAACCACAGAAAATAAACACAAACAGGAAAAAACACCCAACCAAATAAAGGACTTACAAATAAATAAACAGATCTGAAGGAAAAAGCACAAATGACCAATCAATAGTTGAAAAAGTCTTCAACTTCCTTTGCCATCAGGGAAATGCAGATTAAAACTCGTTAAGACTCCTTCTCTCTACAGTCAGAATGGCAATTATCAAGGATACCAAGTGCTGGCAGGTATGTGGGGAAAGAAGAGCCCTATCATACTGTTATTAGGAATGGAAACTGGTACAGTCACTCTGGAAATTAATGTGAAGGTTCCTCAAAAACATACTAGCCACAGGATCCAGCAATACCCAAAGATTCCAAATCAGAGTATCACAGAAATACTTGCACATTCATGTTGACTGTTACACTATTATATATATTTCAGAATTTTATTCAGCTATAAAGAAGAATTTAAACTATGATATTTGCAGGAAAAATATGGAACTGGATACATTATGTTAAGAGAAGTAAAACAAGTTCAGAAATGCAAATGCGATGTTGCATCTCATATGCAGGAGTTAGGCTTAAAGTGTATGCACATGCATATGTAAGAAAGAATAAAGGAGACTATGTAAAGGAGGCATGAGATCAAAGAGTAGAGAGATGAGAAGGAGTTTAATGGGATGTATGTGGCAAAAGAGCAAAAGAAAAGACTGTTTGGGAGGAGAGAGAGAACCAGGAAGAGATGGGGAGTGAGTATGGAGCTGGCAATGGAAGGGAAAAATCAGTTATACATAGCAAATATTTATGAAAATTATAGAATGTCACTCCATCCAAGGCTCAGAAAGCATCATGGTAGAAGAAACAGAAAGAATATAAGGATAAGAAGGAGTTGAATGAGGTTGAACCCTAACTTCTGAGGACATCAATGCCCTGGCATTACTGATCTCATGACATTTACATTTATGGGCATCAGACTGGTCCTGTCAATATCCTAGCCTAGTTCTTGGGTCCATACAGAGGTCTACACAGATAATGGTAGCTGGTAGAGGGGGTTCACAAGACCATAAAGCTTCCTGGGTAACTATAGGCAGCTAATGGTTGCTGTAGGAAGGAAAACATTTTCCTCAGTGGTATAACCACTGATAGGGAGCCCATACTCCTGTAAGTAATCCCTCTCCCAGAGCCCTACAAGAAACCCTAATAAAATGCAATGAGTCATCTCAAAAGGAAGGAAAGTGAGACAGAAACTGACTAACTGGGAAGAGTGTGGCCATCAGCAGAAATGAGAAGGGAGCAAAGAGTAACGGGGAGTGCACATGAAGAAAAACGATTATGTAAATGTGTGAAGGTGTCATAATGAAACCAGTTGTGTATAATTAATATATAATAACAAAATAAAATATGTAATAATACAACAAAATATCACAATGAAACAAATCATGTTTATGCTAGCTAAACCTTTAATCAGCTGGAAAGAGAGCCACCGCCTCACCACCACCCCCATATTCTCTAGCTCACAGTCTTCCTCCCCTCTCCTCCATCATATTCCCTGAGTCTTGAAGGAGTGACAGAGATGCCTCCCTTATAGCTGAGACTCAACAGTCATTTATTCTCAATACTTTGACCAGAAACACATCTTGGCATTACATGTTACCCTCTGCAAAAATGAACTTCATTGCCTCAGGCTAAGCGTACACTAGTTTATGCCTGAGTCTTATAGTGTAACCCTACTCTTTTCTCTAGCAGTTTCAGCAGGCAGACAGCCTCGCTGAGGGAAGAGCCTGTCTATTCCTAAGACCTAATCAGAAACTAATTGTATCTTTTTTTAGTAATCATCTTTTTTTTCTTTCATTCCTTTGTAGCCTGAAGCAAAATGATATTAATAAAAAACCATTTTGGATTGAGATGCTATTATATAAACAATAAGCAAGCAAGCAAACAAACAAATAAATAAATGATTGTTCCAAAAATATTAAAAAGCAGCTAACATCCTAGGCATGAGCAAACTAAACTCCCTGTTAACTAGTATTCCTGGTAATGAGCTGTTAGCAACAATAGCTAATATTTACTGGAAGTTAGCATTACCCTGAGTGCTGTAGCTGTCTCAGCTCAGCATGTCATCAGGCACTCTGATGATATGGAATCTGTGTCTTCTACCCCATTCCCCCAGTGAAGAAATGACAGCAGGAAGACATCATTTGTCTCCTTCTACAGCAGTGTGAGAAGTAGAGCAGGAAGATCAGGTCCTGAAGTTTACCAGGGTCCACACTCCCTCTTGTTAGTACAGCCTTCTGCCTGAGAAATAATTGTTCCGTGTGATTCCTCAAAAATCATGGAAAGAAAAGAAAAATGTTTCCTGACTCACAATGAGGTTACCACTGAACAAACTCATTTTAGGTTGAAATACCATTAAGTTGACAATAGATTTAATGCACCCAGCCTATTAAACATAATAGCTTAGAGACCTGGCCCCTTGCAAGTTATCAGTGGCTCGCTTGTGATCCTAGATGACTGGAATCTTTAGCTCCCTGCTACTGCACCCTAGCATCAAGAGATAATCATATACATCTCATGGGCCTAGAAAGAGTTCCAAATTCCAAATTTCTATGTGGTGTCTCCTCAAGCGTCCCCTTTACAACACAGTAAGTTGGGGCCATCCTACTTCTGACTGGGGAAACGCTTACAATCTTGGGACTTTTTAGAAACCAACAGCAGATAAGACCTGCATTGTCACTGGATCTTCAAGAGATTCAGCTGTGCCTGAGGACTGTCAGTACTGAGAATTCAGGGTGTTTTTGTTTTTCTAACAGTGAACATGAGTAAGGAAACTATTTCTCTGGTCCAAGACGATGGTTCAGCAATGACTGTGGAATACTGACTCACTCGCCTCTATCTCAGCCAAAGAGCCCCGTGTCCTGAAAGCATGGATCTATAGTTGTAATATCTCCCTCACTTACTGTCTTGCTGTTATTTTTAATATGCACTATAGCCCAAAATGACCTAGAACTTGTTGTGTAGACCAGAATATAGTTCAACTCACCCATCTATGCTTCTCAAACACTGGGAATTGCCATCATGGACCACAGTGCCCAGCCTTCCACTCATGGTTTTTAATACACAAACACACATGCATCATTCTTTAGGATTCTAACTATGTGAATTGCTTAAAATACATATTTATAATGTTTTAAAGGGGAGATCTAAGTAAGACAATGAAAATCCAGCCACAAACAGGAAGAAATATTTTCCTTATGAACCTGACTGATTGCACTCCTGGAGCTCCTGAAAAAGAAATATTTTCAAATCACATCTAATAATCAACTTCGTCCAGAATGTAAATACCTTTCAGAACATAATAATAAGTAAAATAGTAAAATATTTGATGTGTGTGTGTGTGTGTGTGAGTGTGTGTGTGTGTGCGTGCGCGCACATACATGGTGAATGCACATGTGTGGTGTTGAGGATCAAAGTCACAAATCCTATAGATCACTATAGATAAGCTCTACCACTGAGGTACCTCCACAGATGCAGATATTTGAAAAAATACTTCACCAAATGTATAACAAATGACAACTAAGACAAGAAAAATTGCCTAACATCAATAGTCATCAAGAATGTGAACATTTAGATTATACCTAGAAGATATTCATGAATCCAGACAATGGGATATGTTTCAAAGACTGACTAATCCAAGGACTGGCCTGACTTTGGCAGGCTGATGGGAAGGTGAGAGGTCAAGAATACCTTGAAGAAAAAAAATGACAATATGTTGAAAATGAAAATCCAGCAATTCTACTCTTTGATTATACCTTGAGGTAGATTCAGTATATGTCCATTTAAAGACCTACATAAAAGTGTTAAACTGGGAACAACTCAAATACCTTCAGATAAATGGAAAAAAAAATTTATGGTATATCATTAAAAGGAATACTACACAACAGTGAAAAGGAATAATAGTATATATGATAGTAATTTTGTAAAAAAACAATTATGCTCAGTAAATGAAACAAGTAAAAGGAGTTCCAAATGTAGGATTCCATTTACACAATATTCTAGTAAATATAAAACAATATACAATAACAGAAAATGAGTTTCATAAGGGAGAGAGGAATAGGAAGGAGCAAAAGGTAGAAATCTGAAAGACATGAGCAAAATCTTCTCAGAGCACTGAATGTGTTCACTGTCTTAATTGTCCTGATAGTTTTATTTATTTTACATAATTAATTCATCCATAAAAATACATAAATATCTCAAGAATTAGAAATCAATGTGCAAAAATATTCCTACTTTTAAAATGGTTGCTGTTTTATAATATGACCAACTATGAAAATATTATGACAATGATTCAAAATAACAACTTTGATATGGGATGAGTAATTCCATTGTTTTCATTTTCAGAATAATATCAATTACTTGATGAATACAAAAAGTAACAAAAGCCAAAATACTATGCTACTCAAATTCTGGCTAATACACTCAAAGTGTACACCATTGTTTCGTTGTACTCTGTGTTGCCAATGCTGAGGACTGAACCCAGGGCCTTGTACATGTTAGGCAAACTTGGAAGCACTCCACCACTGAAATACATCCAACCCCAAGAATTTTGTGTGTAATGATTCAATTTCTCAGTACTAAAGGTCTCCATCCAAAACTAAAGGTTAATTTAAAGGTATGTATGATCTATTTAATCTATAATTAAAGAATATTTTGGTAGACTGTGACCAATTCTTTAAACATTGACCTCAATCTTGACCATATCAAACCTAGCTGATTTGCATACCTAGAGAGAGAGGCAACTTAACTTGACTCAATGAGTCATCTGGAGCTATTTTATAAATCCTAATTTCCCCAAATTACACATGATGGTAGTGTATAAGGCTGACAGTGACAAATTGATGTGGATGGGCACAAAGGCCAGCTTTCTTCCCCTCTGATCCAATCATGTACAGAACAGGAATATTTTATAACACATTTGGGGAGAAAAATCTAGTTTCTGTGGGAACTGTGAATGGCTAGTTACAGGATTCTGTGGACACTGTATCACACACCAGAGCTTTGTCTACAAGACAGAGGCACCATCTACTTTGCTGGGAAGATCAAACAGGGTAATCTCCTCAGAGGTACCATGGGAAGGCCAGGTTCAAAGTTAGTTCACTACATTGTCACTGAGCCCCATAAGCAAAGGCTGATCTTTTCCCCCATGAAGTAGGGCATGGGTAGAACTGAGAGCTGAAACTTAACACTGTACTCTGCTTTCAGACCCCCAAGGTCAGCATCCCTTTAGTGTGTCCTTTCTGCCCACTCATCAACACCCAAGTCTCTCTTGCCCACAAACACAAATCTGGTTTGTTTTCTTGCCATTATGCAACAATCCCAGCCACTTCTAAAGCAGAACTTCAGCTCTCTGCTTCCATTGCCAACAGAAGCACTGATTTCCGTCAACCTCCCTCTTAGAGTAAATAAGGGGATGTTAATATAAAGAACAATGTCATGGTAGTGAGTGCCCTCCCAGGAAGGAAAACTTTGTCCCAGTGTCTCATACTTTCCACTTTGCTCTTGGGGTGTTATAGGAAAAGAGATGGGGCTGAGTAAGTGACCTGCACCCTACAAATCCTTCTACCATCAATAAGTGGTTTTACACAACCATCAGAGGTTCTTGATGAGATTTAATCAACCCATCACAGAGAAAGATTTGTTAATTTAGATCCTCTATTTGTTGGTCATGAAAGTTGTAGAGCTGAAAATAAAATCAATTGCTATATTTAAAAACAAATTTCTCTCCTTGTTCTTCCAGAGTAAGAGCCACCTACTTCCCCATCACCAAAGCCCTGTGCCTTTCTTTCCCTAAGCCTGTAACTTGGCCATACAACTTAATATGCAGCAGAGAGTGGCCCTTCATGTGGGATGGAAATAAAGAGGGAATGGGCTTCCTTTTACAACATCTGATATATCATATTTACTCAAATTAAGCATGCCAAGGAAGCAAAGTTGCCCCTGCTCAGAATATTCCCTTTTGCTCTTTTTCAAACAATCCCTATTCACAGAAAATTCAAATTAAGCTATTTGTTTGGAGGTATTTATAAACACCACAACAACTTCTAAATAGGAAGAGAAACCAAAAATAATAACATCAGACTTTCACACGTGTTTTTTTTTTCTTTCACGAAATAAAATCTGCCACATGTAGCTCCAAAAAACTGATAATATATTTTGAGCATATGCTGTACATAGAAACTATGTCCTAAATTTCTCATGTTTCTTTCTGGGTTTCTGGTGATGTTTCCAAGTGGAATTTGCATTTAGACTGAGGATGGTACCTAATAGTATCAGCCAGACCTACTCTAGACTACCATCAAGAGGAAAGCATCCAGCTCAGCATGCATTTACAAAGGGCTATGCAACCTTGTGGGGACTGGCCTAGGTATGACAACAGCAGGCATATCAAAGCTATGCAATCCCCAAGGCTCATGGTTTGTTATTATCATTTCTGTGGATGAAACTCCATGAGGCAAAAAGAGAGAGAAAAGGAAGTCTGATTTAGCAGATCTAAAATATATTGATGCAGTTTTAATTGGCATTTTCCAAAGAGACTTGGCCCAGAGGAAACATGGCATTCTGGGACCCCATTGTAGTCAACTTTCTTAATGGATAGACTGACCCTTAGGAAATACAGAAAAGGTCAATATCCTCCTTCATAAATTAAGTCACCCCTAATCCTGAGATCCTAGGGAGAAGGTATAATTGCCATTCAGCAGTAAGACTTTGGTATAAAATTATGTCATTTTACTACTTAAAAACCAAGATAACTCAAAGCTAAACAAACTATAGCCCGACACTATAGTCCTATGAGTCACAGTTGTATTGAGATGAAATGTATCTTTGTTCCTAAAAATCCACCAAAGCAAACACTGGTTGTAAGTTGTCATTCCTATAAATTCCTAAAGGACATTTATTTAACCCATATTCTGAAAGAAACTTCCCTGTTCTACTCATTCCACTTTGAAACATCTGAGAGGAGACAAGAATGATGACTTGTTGCTGGGAAACACAGGGATCTGCAGGAAACAAACCCTTTTCAACTCAATCCGGTCACTAGTTTTGGTCTTCAGTCTTAGTTTACACTGGTTTTTGTCCATTTCGGCTACTATAACAAGATACTATAAGTTGAGTGGTACATAAAGAACCAAAATTTACACTCCCACTTCTGTAGACTTGCAAGTACAGGATGAAGGTATGGCAGATTTGGGATTTGGTGTCTAATTTGACCTTCTTGCATAATTCCTTCTTTCTTCATGTAGCTAATGGAGCCAAGGAATTCCCTAGGATTTCTTCTTCTTCTTTTTTTTTTTTTTTTTTTTTTTTTTAGTTTTTCAAGACAGGGTCTCTCTGTGTAGCTTTGCACCTTTCCTAGAACTCACTTTGGAGACCAGGCTGGCCTCGAACTCACAGAGATCCACCTGGCTCTGCCTCCCGGGTGCTGGGATTAAAGGTGTGTGCCAACACCGTCCGGCAGGATTTCATTTTTAAGAGCATTGTCCATTTATGAGAGCTCAACTCCCATAGCTTAATTGTCTCCTAAATGCCTGCCTCCTACTCACAAGACACCAGTGCTTAGATTTTAACACAGGAATTTTGAGGAGACACAAACCTTAAGACCTTAGCCGTGAATATATGAAGTCTTAGGGTAATACCCTGGAAAAACAACTCTCTGGAATTCCCAGCTTTTCATATCAGTGGTATCAGCTTTCAATCAGTGTTTGCGAAGCACTGCCATGTTCAGTGTCCACACCAGGTGCTGGTGAGATGTGGGAACAAGGAGATCTTGATTCCTGTGAGAAGGGAAGCCAAGAGGCTAGAAAATAACTGCTCACTGCATCATGGTCCTCACAAAAACAGACAGTGTGTTTTCATAGATGAGGCACCTTCTGTGACGTTCTGTGAGATGCTTTCACAACAACAACAACAAAATATGGAAAAAAATATATGTAGTTAAAAAGAATATTTGGGATAGCAGAGAGTACAGTGCACAAATATTGCCAAATCAGGCAATGTTTTATGGAAATCATTCATCATATTATGCTTTCTCCACTCATAATGAAGACATAGTATTTCTAGTCAGAGAGATTGGACTTTCACCTAAAAAGGACTAAAGGGCTCTCAAGAGCGAATTCATGGGAAGAAAGTTAAAAGCCTGGTGTTTCTGTTCAAGTCAAGAACAACATTACCCATTGGCCTTTTTCATTGCAATTCATTTTTGCCTCAACTCATCATAAACCAGGTTTCTCTTACTCTAACAAAATATGAGCAAAACTCAGGAATGCCCACTCATGGTCCCTTGGGCTTGTTACTTTGGGCCTGGGGCAGCATAAACATGGTAGTGAAAGTATGTGGCCAAGATGTCTGGTCAGCAAACCAAACTAGGGGGAACTCAGGAACAGTGGATCAATGGCTGTGGAGCCTGCATAGGACTGGAATAGGCCCTCTGCATGGCGAGACAGTTGTGTAGCTTGATCAGCTTGGGGGGTGGGGGAGGCAGATGGTAGGATTAGAATCTATCCCTGGTGCATGAGCAGGCTTTTTGGAGCCGACTACCTGTGGTGAGACACCTTGTGCAGCCTTGAGGCAGGGAGAAGGGCTTGGACTTGCCTCTACTGTATGTGCCTCCCCATGGGAGGCCCTTGCCTTCTTGTAGGAGGGAGTGGGGGTTAAGTTGGGAAGGGGAGGCTGGAGGGAAAGAAGGAGGGAGAGGGGAATCTTTGATTGGTATATAAATCTTTGATTGGTATATATAAAATGAATGGAAAAAATCTAAAAAAAAAAAAAAAAGAATATCTGGTCAGTGGTTGACAGCAGGAAGGAGAGAGAAGACAGGAAGACAGGAAGCTGCTGGGCTCCAATATCCGCTTCAAGTGCACACCTCTGCTGACCCAGCTTCTACCATCAAAATTCCATTTTTAAAAAGCTGTTCTTTGTCACAGTTAGAAATCAATTGAGTTTTTCCAAAAGAATATTGGTTAGATATCCAGGGTAAAAAGGGAAATCTTCAGTTTTATAAGGAAAGGAACTTTTTTGTATTTTAAAAATATGTGAAATTGTAAGGCTAACAAAGGAGAAAGTACATGCATTTGATTTCAGTTAATACACCTTAGAGGATGTTATTGGGATTTCCAACATCCTGGAATTAAAGAATGTTTTTATTATTTTCATTATGAAGATTATGTAAAAATCTGTGATTGATTGGAAACAGGTAAAATGAAAAATGAATGTTCTGTTTTAAAATGTGGAACAAAATACCATGCCCTTATTAACGTGAGTGCAGGCAAGAGGAAACAGAACCTTGGCACCTGCAGAGTGTCAAAGGCAAGACAGATGGGGATGGTGCACTAGTTACTTTTCTTATTGTGTTGACAAAATACCAGCTAAATGCAACTTGGGGAAGGAAGAGTTTGTTTTGGCTCTGTTCTGTCTCCTGGTCTAAGAGTGAAGTCCATTACGGAGGAAAGTCATGGCAGCCAGAGCATCAAGCATTGGTCACCATCAGGCAGCAGAGACAGATGAATGCTGGTACTCGGCTCTCTCTTCTCTTCTCTTTTCATTCAGTCTAGCTCTCCAGCCTGTGTGACGGTGCCACTCACATCCAGGAAGAGTCTTGCTCTTCATTTAAAACTCTCTGAAAAATGCCGTGCTGTGGTGATGCACGCCTTTAATCCCAGTACTTGGAAGGCAGAGGCAGGGGCAGGTGGATCTCTATGAGTTCGAGGCCAGCCTGGCCTACAGAGTGAGATCCAGGAAAAGGGGCAAAGCTACACAGAGAAACCCTGTCTCAAAAAAAAAAAACACCAAAAAAACAAAACAAACAAACAAACAAACAAAAAAAAAACAACCTCTCTAAAAACTCCTACCCATATGAGCCCCAACGTGTATTCCTCAGATATTACGAACCTCATCAAGTGGACAGTGAAGAGCAGCCACCACTCATGGTTGTGCTCTTACACTGTCACCTAGGACTAGACAGATTTGTGAAAATCAGGAAATTACTTTCTTCCGACCACTGTAAGAAGACAATGAAGCCATCCCCAGGAATAATGACATGGGGTATACATCATCTCCAGCCCCATTATTAACAAATTTGTCTGAATTTTAAGGGTAATTATGTGTTGTTCACCAGGAGTATACCTGCCTAGAAAGTGAGAAATGGAATTCTGAGTAAGTTTCTCTGCCCTTCACAAACATCTTCATTATAGTAGCCAGCCATCTCCAAGATCTAAGTCAAGGGGTTCTTCATCAAAACTTGAAATGCTTTGCTATTGTCAACACTCTTAAAACAAGACCTTGTGAAAAAACAAATGTCCTTAATTGCCACAGCAATTAGGTTGATGTCATAAGCTCTCCTCTCTCCAGCCAATAGCAATCCATCACCCAGCTTTGGGGACCATAAGGGAAACAAACATAAAGAACACTCATCAGGACGATTTAAGAGTTGGCATTTGGAAGTTCCTAGTGCACATTCTCTTTTGACGTGGCTCTTGGTCTTTCCTCTTTTGGAACAGAGATCATACGTATTCACCCCTACAACCGCCTATGTTTGCAGGATGTACAAAATCAAAGCAAAAAAGTGTTCTGCTCAAGATGGCAATTGCTTAAGGATGTCAGACCAGACACAAACTATGGTCCTTACAGAGATGACACTGAGTGGGCAAAGGATGTGATCTCCTTCAGTTGAGCTATGTGTCCTGCCTTGATGAAGTACTATGTATCCAGATATTTGGATTACACCAGTGACTAAGCAGCCTCTAAAACTGATGTTTTGCTTCATAGTCTACTTATAAATGCACACATAGAAACTCAATCTAAGTTGTTTTGCAGAAGCTGATGGACAAAATGGTAATTTTGAAGGAGGCATGTTAGGGTGAGAAGTTCATCAACATGAACATCTCTAGTACCTTGTCTTGGAGAATGGCCACAACAAAGAAACAGTTAGGGTTATACATCACTGAAGAAGGACAAAAGAAAAGAACTCATTTTCACTCTGACAGAGCTAGGATATTGGGGCATAAACATTTAAACTGATCTATGTTTGTATCTATTCTTGAAGCATAAGCAACTACCCAGGACTAGAATTCACTTGGGCAGGAATTATAGAGATTAAACTCAACAACCAAATGTGGAGATCTTAGTGCAAAGCCTGGCATAAAAAAACAAACGGCAGTGATCATTTGCAGAAACTGTGAGACATTCCTGTAAAGAAACTAAATATTGATAGAACTGAAAACTAAGGTCCCCTCTTCCTACCACCTGATCAGTGGTAGTTGTAGCTGCATCCTGGTGAATCTTAGCATCTCCATCTGTAAGAATCTTCTTATTCTCTACCTCTTGGGGGGGGGCTTTAAGGACAATGTATTACTCTCGCTTATTCAGATGTAGGTGGCTGTCCAGCAGAGAGAATTCTTATGATGTGGAACAAGAATCCCTGTTTGAGTCTCAGTGTGAGTTGTAGGGAAAGGCACCAGCATCATAATCCCCCCAAAGAAAGCTCTACCCTGAGACTTGAGTAGGACAGGGGATGTGCTGGCTAGAAAGCTCAGCACACTTGAAATTCCCCCACAGTGCTTTCCTGCTGTATTGGGAGTAAAACACTAGGCTGGAATTTTGAGGACTCAACCCCAAGTGATAACAGTCCATCCTGGGATGAATCACCTTCACAGTTAAAGGAAAAATAAAGCAAAACACACATTAAATTAAAAACCAAAATAAAAGGACAAGTCATCACTGTTTTTCACAGCTCCCATATTCCTAGGCTCCCACGTTACCTGGATTCTGCATTAGTGAAGTGGGAACATGCAGCAATTTCACTCTTGTACTTAGCCAGAGTGATTTGTATTCCACAGCCTGAGCCCATAACTGAAAGCCGATGTCTGTTTGGACTGCAATAACCAGGTGATTTTATATTTTGTAAAAAGCAAATTAATGATGAAAGCTCACTAGCTGTATTTTCCTTCTTTTCAATTCAAAGAAAATTGGATTCTTCATGTGTGTCAGAGTTGGTAGCTCACTGCCATTAAAAATAAAGAAGTTATTTGGAAATCTAGAAAAAAAAAGTGTGATGAGCCAGGGAAATTTCAGTACAAACAAGAACACCAGTGGGAAAGCTTGCCCATACAACTTTGTACCTGAGGCATTCTCCAAAGGGGTCCTCCCAAAGTGAAAAATAGATGTCTAAGGTTGTCACATAATAAGAAGTGGGCCACAGGAGACAGCAATCTCACCAGGGAACACTTGGTTTTTTCTTTGTCTCCTCACAGACCCCACACTGGGGGAAACTACAACATTGCTTCTATTGGGGAGGAGCTGCTCCCCTCAGCCAAGTGCACGCAATTCCCAATTATGCTAGGAATACACTCACAGTATGGGATGAACCACACCATCTTAGCGGCACACAAAATGAACTGCTGTTTCCCAGGCTGAAGTGTGGCGGGTAGGGGTGGAGTTAGGAAGAGAAGTATCCAAAATCCATGAGAAACAAAAACAAACCAACAAACAAACTCACCGGGAAATATTTGTAGTCTCTTGGTAAAGGAAAGGAGACTGTGAGTAACCTCAGTCATTGGATCTTGTACCTATTGGTTTTCTCTGCCATTCTCACTATGTACAGAGATACAGGCACATACATGTCTACATGAGTCTGTGTGTCTATCTGCCTAATTGTCTGATACTTGACACATAAGCACAAATTTGCCCATGTTTAGTAGTTAAATAGTGTGTCCCCTTTCTATTACTTTAGTGAAACTCTGGCTTCTAAGTTTTAGAGGGGACAAAAAAAGAAGCAAAAGGTACAAATGTCTGGCCTCTAGGGAGCTTTCATAAATTTTTAAAATGTATTTATTTTCATGTCCATGTTTCTAAATTTTCTGCAATGTCTTGTGACCAATAAAAATATTTTTCTCAAGTATTAAATTAAGAAAACTAACAGCAAGGCCTCCCTACTTCTAATTATTGTTTTTCTTTTCTTTGTAACTCCAAATTTCTTTTGTTCTATCTTTTCATTTCCAAAAATAATATAACAGTTTGTGTTAAACTCATCTAAAGTCAAATTCCAATCCTGCTTCAGGGCAGCCTAATTCATCTTTGAACCTTGCTGTCCTCTCTCTCCAATGAGACTTGTACATCCTCCAGAGGACTCTACTGCAATGTCCGGCATTCCTTAGGGGATATGGAAATACCTGAACACAAGAAAAGAAGCTCACAGTTACTCTGCCTGTGCCTCTAAAACCCCACGGATTTCTGCAGAGCAGATCCAGCTCTTCAAGACCAAAGTACCACATGTGGTGTGGTAAGCCTCCAAAACTAAAAAGGCCTTGATCTCTATCCTAGCTCTATCAGTTTGGAGGCCAATGGTCTTCAGTAAGCCCTTGCCTTCCCTGAGCCATTTAGATAGAAGGGGGAAAGAGTCTTCCAGGGATGTTGTGAAGATCACATGAAACAATGAAAGTGTCTGGGGAGGTGCATGACCAAATGTGTCAACTTCAGGGTCAAGCACATTGCCAACCATGCACATTCTACACTAAGCAAGAACTCCATCTTCTCATAGTACCCCGAAAGGAAAAGACAGGAAGGGCCTGTGTTAGCAGTACCCTCTTGCCTTGTCCGGAACCTGGTAACATCTGGATTTTCCTGATGTTTGAGCCTTCAGACCCTTGTTCTCCAAGGGATGTGGGCTAGACAGGGATAGAAAATGTTCACTGCAGACTATCAACCATCCAGATTTATTTACTAAGATTGGACCAACGTGTCCACAAACTTCTTCAGTAGACAAACAACTATTCAAGTCCAAAGTGGTGATTTTTCTACATTAGAAATGCTCACAGGTCCTGTCCCACCAAATAGCCCCATTCACAATTTTCAATGGCTTCAGACTAGAATAGGGTCTTTTAAGAATCTATCCTTACAGTTACCCATCATGCTCTGAAAAGCTTCCATCCTTCACTAGCCTCACTGCTACACAACCTGATTTGACCTCTTCTATTTTCCCTGGATGGACACAGCACCCTAACTGTTCCCCTTCTACAACAGAAATCTGCTTAAAGCCTCTATAGTGGTTTTTCAAACTGGGGGTTGTGACCATTTCACAGGGGTCACCTAAGACCACTGGAAAGCACAGATATTTATATTAAGGTTCCTAATAATAGCAAAATCACCATTATGAATTAACAAAGAAAATCATTTCATGGTTGAGGGTCATCACAAAATGAGGGACTATATTAAAGGGTCGAAGCATTAGGAAGGTTGAGAACTGCTGCTTTAGAAAACCCTCTTACTTTCATATGCAACCTTTTTTTATCTCTAGCCCTGTCTCTCTTATTTCAATTCTCAAATGCATTCTCTCCCCAACCCCGTGTGTGTGGGGGGGGGGACTGTCTCCCTGGGGGTCTCATGGTTGCTGTTACCACTGCCTGAGATGTGTTTGCTGAAAGTCTCCTCTCCCCAAATTGTGTACTGTTTTCTCTCTCTGCCTCTAGCTTGACCTTGAAGTGTGCTTGCCACCTAGTCCTAATTCTTCCTCTTGCTGAAGTAGTTACATCCTGACATTTATTTCTGTCATGCCTTATTGCATATTATAGTCCTGGAAGCCACTGCCATGTTTGCCCCATTAAGATGACAGCCCTCATCCAGTGACTGATAGGAGCAGATACAGAGATCCACAGCTGGGCCCCAGGCCGAGCTCCAGGAGTCCAATCCATGAAAGAGAGGAGGGATTCTATGAGCAAAGGACATGGAGATCATGATGGGAAAATGTACAGAGATGGCTAGCCAAACTAGTGGAAATGCATGAACTGTGGACCAACAGCTGTGGAGCCCCCATGGTACTAGATCAAGCCCTCTAGATAGGCAAGACAGTTGTTTAGCTTGAACTGTTTAGGGAGACCCCAGGATCAGGATGCACCCCTGGTGCATGAGTGGGATTTTTGGAGCCCAGTGCCTATGGTGGGATACCTTGTATATCCTTGATACAGGGGGGAGGGGCTTGGATCTGCTTCAACTGAATGTACCAGGCTCTGCTGACTCCCCATGGAATACCTTGCCTTGGAGGAGGTGGGAATGGGGAGTGGATTTGGGGGGAAGGCTGGGGGAGGGGGAAGAGGGGAATCTGTAGTTAGTATGTAAAATGAATAGAAATTTCTTAATTTAATAATTTAATTTCTTTCTTAATAATAATGATGATGATGATGATGAAGAAGAAGAAGAAGAAGAAGAAGAAGAAGAAGAAGAAGAAGAAGAAGAAGAAGAAGAAGAAGAAGTTCCTAAGTATCTGTTGACTGAAGGAGTGAGTGCATGGTCATGAATTTGTGTCCTGGAAGATTAGCTCCTCTTTGTTTCTCTTGCAATTTTGCGGCTCAAGAAAATTGCTTCCAGAATGGAGTTTCCTCTGTATTGTCAGGACTTTACCAGGCCCTCTAGGGCTGTTCCAGGGATGACATTTAGCCCTCAGAGGGGAAAAAAGTGAGAAAGTTCAGTAGTTCCAATCCTGGAAAGCATCAGTGACAACTTGCGGTCGAAGTTTACAACTGTGTTGAGGTGCTGTTCCGTTGCCAAGACTTGGAAAAGCATTGAAAAAACAAAGGTATCAAACGAGGTGTGGTGTGAAGAGAGGCATGTCAGTTCCTACGAAGCAACCCCAGAAGCTGCCAAGAAGGAGAATGAGGAGCTCAGCCCCTCCCAGAGGGGACCCCTTCTGACCTGGGAGCAAAGGCTTGGCCCTAAATCAAAAAGACATCCACAGGAGGTAGGGTGAGGTCAGCAGATGGGGAAGGCTAGCAGGGGATAAAAAAGATGCATCCAGACCAAGGGAGATGGAGTGTGCCTGGGAGACAGAACACAGCAGTTACAGGGTCAGGAAACAGGGGACTTGTGAGAATTGGAAAGGACAGAGGGAACAGTGACTCCAGGGCAGCCCTGTTGAGGAGACATGTCATAAACATGCAAGTCTCACATAGAAGTAAAGCTTAATCTACCATAAGAACCTTGGCAAAGAGATTTGAGCTTCTCATTTCTCACTCCACATAATGTAAGAGAAATAGCAGCTAAGATCACCCAGCATTTTCCTTTCTGGTATCAGTTGAAAGGTCATGGCTGGCTCTTGCTCCAGGCCCACCACATACTATGTCTCTTAGGCAAACTCTTCAGTAACACTGGCCTCAGTTTTCTCATCTATGAAATGGCACAGCTTGCCCACCTCTCAGGATCCCAGCACAGTGTAAATACTATTTTCTAGTCCGGAATCTAAGTTTGGATATGTTGTTGAAGATGTGTTGAAAAGACAAATGTATGCTCATAATTTGGGTAAAAAACTCCAAGTGACATGAAACTAGGATTTGGTTAAATGCATGAGGGAGAAAGAATGAGGTACATAATACATAAGGGTACAAATGACTGATGGGAAAGGGAACTCTGGGGCCCAGGTAGGAGAGACGGCTGGTATGTTGAGCTGCTTTTGATACAGGCACACTAAAGCTACCAGGTCCCACAGCCATAACTCTTGAAAAGTATACCAGACCCCATAGAATAGCTCTTGCCAAGCCAATCAACGTGGTATTATTATCTGCCTATACTATTCAACAGAACCCTCCTATGTAGCATGAATCTGAAAAGTTCGTGCTACACTCCTATCTCAAGAGCAACACCAAAGAGCAGAAAGGTCAATGTTTAGAGTAGATGAGAAAGGCCTTCAAGGCAACCTCACTGCTGGTGCTCCTCCTTCCAGAAGACATCAAAGTCAGGCCTGATGAAAAGTTGGAACCCATGAGCCTGCTTTCTTTCTAGCTGAACACCCTCTCTGCTTTCAGTCTCTTATTCCTTGCAAAACCAGGTCACAACCCAAAGGGTCCTCATTAACAGCCCCTTGGCATGTCTTACAAAACCAAAGACATTAACCCAAGGTCTTGGCTTTGTTTCAACCTAGATAACTACACTCTGCTTCCCCAGGTTGGTAGTAAGAGATAATCATCACAACTTGGATACTTCCTCCCACCAACTCCCCTCACCTCAAAGGAAAAGAAAAAGCACCAGTTTCCCTAGAGTCTTAGCTAGCTGCACATTGTGGCCAATCTGATTCCGCTCACCAGGACAAAATTCATTTCAGGGATGTGGGCAGGACTGGTGCTTCATGTTGCCTGGGGTCAACAGTTCAGATATTATTAAGTTGGTGCTTTGGGCAAGAACCCTGGTAGCATTCAGGATATGGGTGTTGACTGGGGAGCTCTTTCCTCATTCTGTCTCATTGCTCCAACTGGCCCACTGGGCAAGACTGTGGAAAGTTTGCTTTCACTCCCATTCCAATAAGAGCTTTGTGTCCAAAGCAAAGTTGGGCCTGTGTATCCTGTAAGGTACCCTGTGCTGCTTCTGAGATGCTGTGGAGTCACTCTCTTGGCTGCCTGGAAATGATAGAGCTCCATTTCCTATTCAGACTTAGGATTTATGCAACACTGTAAATCACCATGATTCAACAAAGTACAGTTGTTTGGCAAGTTCCAAATTCAGGCGCTCAATATACGAAATATATAAAACATATGATCAACCTTTTTCGACTTGTTGGGCTAGTGCTTGAAAGCCATTGTCACACACATGCCATTGTGTGCCTGCTCAGGGAAGGAATAACTCTTGAGCCACAGAAAAGGCATGTGCTAGCAATTGCACAGATCAAAGGTTTCCATGTGCTAGACCCCAGGATGGGTGGTCCAAGTCAACCATCTTGAATGTTAACAATAATGACCCAAGAAATAGGTGAGCACACAGCACAGGGTCACTCAGCCACTAGATAGTACTACCTAAAGTGACCCTCCAAACTTAAAGGGTCTGATCCCAAGCCCTTGTTCACTACATGTTATTTCTGCTAAAATACAGAGGTTAATAACAGCACCACATAAGTGGACAATTTTATTTTCTTATTTACACTTTTCGAACCTGTCCACATTCTCTATAATGAGTACATATTACATAGATAATTGGGAGAAACATGATACAATTTTTAAGTCTCCCTTTTTTGCATTGTCTACATTTTGGACAAAACTGAAGCAAGAAATCTCATTATCAAGAAGTCTTTTAAACAAGGTTCTTTTTAAAAAATAAATAAATAAATAAGTTTCTAGGTCCAGAGAAAAATATTAGAATAAGGTAATTTGGCAGGCTTCTCCACAGAGATGATCTGTCTTTCAGTTCTGTTTAAGCACACATGTCTCCTTTCCCCACCCAAGATAATAAAATAGTCTCTGCATACTCACACTGAGAAAGGAACAAGAAGTTAAAGGGTAAATGTCAGGCTTAAATACCGAGTCCTGCTATGCTCCACAAGGATGAACTTGGCCTCTGGACCAGGGATGGATAGTAAGGGCCTCTGAAACTTAGTGGCACTTTAATAGCATGAGATAATTTCCCATCTACACAGTAAGAAATATGGACTGGATTGATACAGAGTGAATGATTAGTCAACAGCAATCAAGAGCGACAGAAGAAATCTGATTCACTTCTTAGAAGGGCTAAGATCTCCAGCTATTCATTGAAACACTTTTGAAGACTGGGGCATGGGAGGAGCACTTTCATTTGATTGACAGGGGGGTTGATGGCAGAAGCACAGAACCTCAGGTGCTCTAAGACCTTTCTCTGTCTTTTTGCCAGTGGCTGCAGTAATCTCACGGCTATTGGTCCTCCAACAGCTGCACCTGAGATCCCAAGACCAGTCCCTAGCAGGCAGAAGAGTTGACCTCACACCTAAGTGTGGGGAAATAAAGTTTTCTGCTCAGCTTACCAGACAGTAATTAATCTAATTAACAATTACTGAGGAGTGAAGAAGTGGAGAATGTCACATCTCATGGCATTCCTTTCATTTCAGATGAGCTTCTGGACGTGATTTTTCCCGGCGTTTCACTGTCTTGCCAAATATCTCTCCTTTTACAGGAAAATAGAACTTATTCATCAAGGACACAGGTTCAATTTCATTTTCACTGGGTGCAGGGGATTTGAACAGATATGGGTGACCTAAACAGAAGAAACACTGTCCCTTGACACCTGCCTGAGTATAATGATCCAAAGAAATGGAGAAATTGCCTTCCTTAGTGCAATTTGTTATTAAGTCTAAAAGGCAAAGGCCTCAGAATACAGCCTCAGTGATGCTAGACAGCATTTTTTAAATAAAAGCTCACTTTAAAATAGTGAAAACTATCTTTGCAAAGAAATGTCCCACTCAGTTTGTGCTCCTGTGTACACACAGAAGAAGTGAAGTTTTATATTAGAAGCACAAAATCCCAGTTTCTGGTTTATTACTACTTTGGCAATAACAAATGGGTGACGTCAATGCAAGCAGCTTCCAGGGAGGCTTTTATAAAGTCCATGAAGGAATGTGATAATCTATGTGCCACCCTGACCCCACTGAAATATTTAGTCTAGTGTCTTTTAAATCAATGCCTGGTAGGAGTGACTTAAGTATAAAGCTGAATTCCAATTCCTTTGCACACAGCATCCTCTGGTCTCCACTAAACACATGCTTCTTTGGGTCGGTGTGTTATCTTCCAAAGGAAAAAGCAGTGCTTGAAGGCTGGACAGAGAATTCCCAGCTCACTTGGGGCACACAGGGAGAAGGACAGGTGATGCTACCCTGTTAGAGAAAGGGTTCTAAAACCTCTGCTGTGTAACCCAGAGAGGCTCTAACCAGCCACAGCAAGAGAGCCCTGCAAGCTCTCCTTTTGATCCAGGCCAAAGGTTAGCCCTTGCCAAAATCGACAGAAAGACCAGACAGTCACAGGTAGCTCCCATGTTAACATTTTACTCTGCATGAAATTATCAAGACACCAAGAGTTTGACCCCTCTCTGTGATGCTCTGGCACTGGTGCTCTTTACCTGCACACACATGGAGGCTGTGCCATGCACAAAGCTTAGAGAATGTAAACATGATAATTGCACGGAATCATTTTCCTGCTCTTACAGAGATAGCCACTGTGTATTAACATGTTTCACAGCACGAATGAGTCACATAACTAGTGAACAGCAAAGACAGAATTGTCTCAACAGAGGCTGATGGTCACGCCTGTTCTGTCCGCTTAACCAAAGATGTGTATAGTCAACACAAACTGGGCCATACTCTGGCTAACCTTGGTTTGGGTGGTTGTCTAGTTATCAAAAGTATATAGGGGATGGAGAATTCAGTAAATTAAAATTCTACCTTAGCTAATGGAGTCTAATGGTAAAAATTAGGTTTCCTACATTGATTCAGTCTGCAGCAAGTAAAATGCTTAATTTTTGTTGTGAAGCAGTTTCCTCCTAGATTAAAACATTCTGTGATGCAGAAAAGCACCTGAAAACAAAAAGTGTACAAGCCAAAATAGATTCTATAGACAAAAAGTGAACAATCAAAATAGACTCGGGAAGTCATTAAAATTGACCAGATTCACTGTTATGGATTTTCGTGAGTAGGGAACTCTAGCGGACCAGGCCAGAGTACCCCACATGTGTGGTGAAACAAGATGGGCAGATGAAGCAGGGTCAGCAGCGCTTGGAAAGTCATTCACACCCAGACCCTGCAACCATGTGGAGAGCTTATTATAACAGAGAGACGAAGAGGAAGATAGGAAAGAGAGAGACAAGGAAGAAAGAGAAGAAAGAGAAAGTGGAGGTGAGATGGAGAGAGAGAGAGAGACAGAGAGAGAAAGAGAGAGAGAGAGAGAGAGAGAGAGAGAGAGAGAGAGAGAGAGAGAGGAGAGGAGGAGTTTTCCTTAAAATGAGACTTTTATGTCAGGATGCAGGGTGGCCCCAAGGGGTGGGATTTCAAGGTGCAGGTCAGACTATTAACATTCACTACCCCCACCTCTTCAATAATAAACAATAAATACTGCTAAGTCACTAAGCTCGACTGCCTTAAAGAGGCAGAGACAGCCAAGCTACAAAGATATTGAGACATGACAAGCCTCCTAAGCAGGCTTGTGAGCTTGTGGAAGAGGCTGAGACCAACTGAGCCACAGTCTCCACCTGTTGAGCTGCCTGAATGATACACAATGTCCTCAGTGTTCCCAGTTCTTGTGAGCTGTCAGCCATCTTGGGGTGGGCTTTGGTGGTGCAGCTGTCTTTCAGTAGTTTCTGCTCCTATAAGTAACCTCTTCCTGTAAAACTTCCCAATAAAACTCACTGGCTCACCAACATGGACTTCGATAGTGTCCCTACTTCAGTCTGTCCTGAGTTCTATATCTGGGGTAAGTAGCTATTGTATGTGTTGTGTCTACCCAGGAAAAATTTGTTACACAATGGCTCTTACACCATTTGGTGGCTTAGGTGTGGCATAGATCCCAGTTGATCACAGCTAGTAAACATAGTCTATTGTCACTACCAACACATCTTGCCTTTCCTCTCTGCTATAAGTGGAGTCAGATGGCAGAGTTTTTCTTCTTCATCCCCAATACATGGCATAAAGTAAGTCTATGTCTCTGTCTACATACAGACACATTGCATCATATATAGGGTATATGTATCAACCATATGTAATAAAGTGATATAGTGCAATGACAAAATTATATGACCAATATAATATGTATATAGAGTTCCTCCTTGAGTTACAATGAAGCTGTGCCCAAGATATCCAACATAAGTTGAAGATAACAATCTAAAATGTATTTAACATGTCTAGCCTACCAAACAACATAACTTAGCACAGTCTTTCTTAAATGTGACCAAAGCACATTTATTCCAACCAAAAATTTGGCAAAAATAATCTAATACAAATCTTGTTTTGTAATGAAACTGTTGAATAGCTCTATAGTTTAATGACTACTGGAATCCAAAAGGCCCTGGCAGCACTCTCTGCTGAAGAGTGTCAGCTGTTTACCCTTGGAATGGCTTGGCTGATGGGAGGTGTGGTTAGCTTCTGATGTCCAGCCTCCTGAGAGAAGATCAGACCAAATACTACTACCTCAGGAGGTGTGGTTAGCTTCTGCTGTCCAGCATCCTGAGAGAATATCAGACCAAATACTA
This sequence comes from Onychomys torridus, assembly GCF_903995425.1. Lineage (NCBI taxonomy): Eukaryota > Metazoa > Chordata > Mammalia > Rodentia > Cricetidae > Onychomys > Onychomys torridus. The sequence continues at coordinate 49,346,200 of NC_050443.1, read as the reverse complement.
CTACCCCAAAACCTAAGTACAGTTTCTGCTTTTGCACAATCATAAAGCTGAAAAATCCTAAGCTGAACTAGTGTATGTTAGGACCTGTCTATAATATGTATTCTATGTTGTATGTAATATAATACATGATGGCTAATAGAAAACCTAGTTGACCATCCAATATGCATGATGTGCTATATGCTGTATAGATGCCACACACACATACAGAATGATAGAATAAGTGAATGACTGAACAGTCTGACTTAGAAGTGATAAGCAGCATGAGACTGTAATTGAGCAGGGACATGGGGATAACTCCGAAATGCCTGATGAAATTTGAATCCCGACTTTATCAATAGCCAACTACATGCTTTGAGGTGATCTTAGTCATCTGAGTCTCCATATGTAGAGAATGGTTCTGTTCTGAGTTAGCATTTGTGGTCATTTCCCCACCACCACCCCCAGGGACCCAGCACACTTGTCAAACATTCTCAACACCCAAAATCAATTAACTTCCCATTGGCCTGTTAGTCAGGTGCTAAGATTAGTCTAACTTATAATTAAGGAAACTGAGGCATGGAAAGACATATTTGCTCAACGTCACACACCTAGCCTGTAGCAAGCTCAGTCCAGGACCTGTGAGTGTAATTTCTTGACCCAGAGCAAAATAAGGTAAGGATGCTCCATGCAGCTCTATACCATGCCCAGCAGATCACAGGTGTTGTGGGAACACCATTCCCATGGCCACTGCCTCATTTCTAAATGAGAACATTCTCCAGCTAACCATGTGGGCTGTTAAAACTTGACAAAATAGTTTCCTTATAAAGAATGGAAGAAGAAATCAGTCTGCATAGATTTTATTTCCAAACGATCTATAAATAATAAGTTAAGGGGACTCGCCTTTCTTATTTAAAGATCTAATTTAGATTCTTTATCAACATGATTTAAAATGCCTTTCACTAGGAAACCATATTTCAAAGGCTTTATTTATTAGACTTCTTGAAAGTGTGTTTTTAATGCACATTCTGACTTTTTGCCAAACCTCTTCTCCGAAACAGTAAAACTCGAGCAGTCCTCTCTTTAAAGAGGGATATTTATTAGATTTTTACATATTGATACAGTACACTTTATCAAAATAAATCTCGCTGGGAATTGTCACATAAATCTTCCCATATTCTCACATCCAGTGTCTCTACTGTAACCCCCTCTGATAAGTATTCAGGGAACTCTCAGGAGGAGGAACTTCCTTTGGAAAGAATCGAAACCGCATCGCCAAGTGCAACTTTTCACGGCCTACGTTGCTGTCCCCAATGCTGAGGCTCTACTGGGGCCAGCACCGCTGTGTATGTTTTATCTGACACTGGTAATGAAATGTAATTACATCTTAAGCCCAAACAGCTGTGAACTCTGCAAGAAAAAAAAATGTGAGGGCCTCTCATGCCAAGTCCTGAAAGAAAGAGAAAAAAAAAAAAATGTTTGGACCTCTAGGGAACATTGCCGGAAGAATGTCACTATTTTGCATCTTTCCATGTGGTAACCATTAAAACCTTTCTTCTTTTTATGTAGATTAAGAATGGTTACTTCGAATGAATAAGCTTGCTTCCCCAAACCTTAGTGGTCAGATTCGGATGATTTCAAATAGTAAGTGTGTGTTAAATGTGAGCCTATCTTTGACATTTGCTTTTCTCAAAGACCCTTGTAGATGTGGGGTGTAGAACCAATGCCAATATTAGAGGCATTGGAAGCTTGGGTTACCTGTTTGACATTGTAGAGTTAAGAATTTTAGGGAAAATTACGATGCATATATGTTCTCAGGGTTTTAATCACTATACTTTTAAATCACTATAATATCCAAAGCCTTGGAGATTGTGAGTACATACATCTTGTTTCTTTTCACAAGTCTTTTTATGTGGTGCTGTGCACCAGACACATTTAATCAAGCAAGGGATTGTGTGTGTGTGTGTGTGTGTGTGTGTGTGTGTGTGTGTGTGTGTGTAGGGGTGGGGCTCCTGGAGAAATAGCCCAGAGGTTGCTCTTCCATGAGAATTCCATTTGCAGCACCTACATGGCAGCTCATGGCCATTTGTTGACTCCAGTTACAGGGGATCAGATACCTTCTTTGTGGCCTCTGTGGGCACCAGGCATACCCATGGTGCACAGCCACACATGTAGGTAAAACATTCATACAAATAAAATAAAAGTAATTACAAAGGAGACAAGTGAAGACACGCCTGGCCATTTTGGTCTTCCAATTTGAGCCTTAGCCTCACAGGATGAACAAAAAGCATAGGTCAATCATTTCATGACCTTCAGAAACAAAGCTCCTTGAGAGATGAAAACTTAAAACAAAAATGCCACAGCAGCACCCTTGCTCTGAGGAGTGCTCAGTGCCTCTGTTTCTTATTTCCTGGAGTCCTCTCTCATCAATACAACATGATCAGCCCACCCACTAACCATTGCACCCTAGTGTACAATAACGTAACAATTCCCCAAACATCACCCCCAAACTTATTCTGGCCATAACTGACAGGTTCTCTTGCTTCTTCTCTTAAAGATCATGCAGTTGGGCCATCATATGGACAACACAGGCATACATCTGTGTCTTCAACTGACCTCTGATCAACAGTATTAGAGCAAAAATAACTGTACCCATACTTAAGAAACACAAGCAAGTTTCCTCATTATTATTTCTGAAACTGCACAGCAACAATGTAGCATCTACATTCTATTAGACACTTAAAGCCCATACATATGATCAAGGATATAGGAAGATGTGCATAGGTTCTATGCAAATGCTGTGCCAATTTGTAGGAGAAATCTTAGATTTGGATTTCCATAGAAAAGTGGTGCAACTAAATGCCTTGTGGATACCAAGAAAAGATCATATCACCAATGAAGAACTAGACTGGGTAAAACCCATCCATTTCTCTCTTCCAAATAAAAAGTATCTTGTTTTCTCACTGTTACTATAGGCATACACACACACACACACACACACACACACACACACACACACACAAACAAACTGACCTTTCTGGCCTTTTCTCAATCAGGGTTTATGAGTACAGGCTTTGTTAATCCCAGACCAAATCATGCCCCTCAGGCTTTAGAACTAGTGTGTGGCATCAAATCCCCTGGGCACAGGGCTCAGTTTAGGGGAAGCTTTGGAAACATGTGAAAACCAATAAAATGACAACTTGAATGTGTTGATCATGCCTACCTAATGAGAAGTACTTTCTTTTGGAGGATGAGGAGCATCCTCTGTTAATCCTGACTTAGTGGGGCCACTGAGATGAAGCCAAGAAAATTTGAAGAAAGAAACCTAACCCTGAACAAACTGCCTCGCATTCTACTAGGCTATAGTCTCCCTAAACTTTCTGAGTGCATCATCCAGGATGTTACCTAAGGGCCCAAGCAGATTTGAACTGAATCAGCTATGCTTATCAACAAGAGCCCTGCTGAGCACTGCACTTGGTACACCAAATGACTTGGCATTTCCTATCTTCCCCAATCTGTACATATCTAGCTTTGTCTGTCTGTTAACGACAGTGAAGTCCTGCAGATCTGTAGCCTTCCCATTGTGGGTAAAACAGGAAAGAGCCAGACAAGTGAATGTGAATCACACAAATAGAGTCACGCAAAGTCAGTGGCAGAGAATGCTGCAGGTGTAGTTCATTTCTCATGACTAGAGTACAAACTATAAACTTGTGGTGGCTCTTCTTGGCTGTCACCTTGACTACACCTGGATTTAATGAAAATCCAAGATGCTGCATACACCTATGAGGGATTATTCCTAATTAAATCATTTTAAATGGGGAGAGCCACCTTTAATCTGGATCTTTTGAGGTAGGAAGAGCCAACTTTGATCTGGGCCACACTTTCTGGTAGGACATGGGGAAAGGAAGCTTTTGCTCTTTGCCTGATTGCTCTGGCTAGCAAGTCCATTCCTTAATTGGCATTAGAGCCTATTCCTTTGGGATTCCAGCATATACCGAAGACCAGTTGAGGTATCCATCCTTGTGGAAAACAACAACTGGATTCTTGGACTTTCCATTGGTAGACAGACATCTTTGCACTAGCTGGGCCACAGCCTGTAAGCCACTCTAATACATCCCCTTTGTGTGTGTGTGTGTGTGTGTGTGTGTGTGTGTGTGTGTGTGTGTTCATTTATCAGTGCTGTTCCTCTAGAGAATGCTGACTAATCCAAAACCCAAGTGCACTTGAGTGTGAAAAAATAGAGTACATGCAGGTGATGTAGCTTTAGTAGCATACATGCTAAGCTGTAGTTAATTCCATGTACTCCACTCCATGTAATTCAATCTTTTTTTCCTCCATGAACAATTTCTTCAGGCTCCATAGAAGTTTTTGAGACAGAGAACCACTCTGTATCTCAGCTGTCCTGCAGATCATCATGTAGCTCAGGCTTGCCTTGAATTTGTGATCCTCGTCTTTGCTTTATGAGAATAACAAGTGTGTGTGCTACTTACAGCTAATATGTTTCAAATGTATATTATCAAAGTCAGGAAACCACTTCTACTTCTTTTACTCATGTGATAGAGTGACAGTGGCCAATATAATTCAGACTTCTGGTGGAATGATGGAGAAAGAGAAATAGAGGATGAAAAAAAATTGTAGGCTTGTCCTCAATGGTATCTTATTCCACAAAGGACTTCTCAATGGATCAACAGTTTCTCAGATGTCTTCAATGATTCCTTTTGGGTTCCTCAGCCAAGCCAGTTGCCCAGATTTAGGGAGAAGCCTTCCTGCTACCAGAAAACATATAAATCAATTCTCTGAACAGAAAACAGAAAGCCAAGCCTGAGTTATCAGCCACAGTGTGCACAATTATTGACTTCCCAGCCAGGACCACTTCCCTTCATGAAATGTTCTATATGACAGATATGACAATTATGAGGACCAGTCTATAAAGTAATATACAAAAATGGCTAGAAAAAAAAAACAAAAATAGTACCTACATTGTCATAATATCTGGCTTCAAAAGATATAAAGCAAAAATACATCAATATAAACATAGAGAATGATCACCTGAAACTCTGCTTCCATACTTTTTCTGGGACATTCTCTTGCTGAGTAGCCCAGGCTGGCTGGTGTCAAACTCAAGATCCTCCTGCCTCAGCATCCCCAATGCAGAGTTATAGGCCTGCCCTAACTGCCCCCAGCTCCACTTCCATGTTCTTTTCTAGGACAGCTACTGAGCCACTAATGTGTTTTGTTATGTTTTTAATGCTCATTGTTATTTTTTAACCAAACCATCCATTTGCTCACTCTGTGAAACTGACTGAATACTAAACAGTTGGGAGAAGAAAATATGCACACTCGAGTCATGTCCTCCTGTTTCTAAGGACAAGTGGAAATGAAGAGAGGCCTGAAAGAAACATTACCCTCCAGTAAGTACTCCTTGCTTACTGAGACCTGAAACAGCTCCCAAACCTAACGGTACTAGAGCTTCAGGGAGGTCCCTGTGGATCAAACAGGAAGGCATGAGGTTTAGGGTAGGCAACAAATCCTAAGTGGGCCTGCAGGCATTTCTGCATTAGGAGAACTATGTGCCAAGATGTGCTAGGAAACCTCTGCTTGTCTGCGCAGAAAATAACACCCACACAAATGTCACAGCTTATCATTGTACACAAGTGATGATGTCGGCAGAAAGGCAAAAAAGACCCTCCTGGGAGAGAGGGGAGACTTGAACTTAGAAGACAGGACCATCTATCAAGCAGGGAGTCCATCAACTTTGGGAGGTTCTGGAAAGCTCTGCCATCCTGGTCAACTGGGACTCACACAACGTCCTGAGTCCACAGGCCACTTCTATAGGCTGAGCTCTTTGTGCATGTATGTCTGTGCGGGCAGGCACATAGCCTATGAAGCATCACATTTCTTCAGTGGAAAAAATGATTCAATGGGCAGAGACACTTGCTAAGCCTGATGACCTAAGTCCTTGATCTCAAAGAGGATCTATATGGGCAAAGAAGTGACTTGACACTTGCAAGTTTTCTTCTGACCTCCATACACAGGTCATGGCACACATATGTGCCTATAGATTCCCTCTCTGTCTCTCTGTCTCTCTCTCTCTCTCTCTCTCTCTCTGTGTCTCTCTCTCTCTCTCTCTCCCTCTCTCAGATACATACACACACACACACACACACACACACACACACACACACACACACACAGGAACTAAAGCAACATTCAGAGGACTTTCTATGTTCCACTATCGTCACGTAGTCAAACAAATATGATTCTGTGTGTGTGTGTGTGTGTGTGTGTGTGTGTGTGTGTGTGTGTGTGTGTGTGTGTGTGTGTGTGTGTGTGTGTGTGTGTATGAGTGCACATGTATGCAGATGTATAGAGGATGCAGGTGTACTTCCATTGGATCTGTGCACCCTTTTATCTGTTTATTTATTTTGAGACAGCATATCCCACTGGATTGAAACTCACCATGTAGGTTAACCTGGCTGACCAGTGAGCCCAGAGATCAACCAGTCACCACCTCCCAACATGGAGATTATACATGTACATGATCACATGTGGTTTTTTTTTGTTGTGATGCTTGTTTTGTTTTATTCTGATGTGGTTTTTATGTGAGTTCTGGGCACTGAACTCCATCATGCTGGGAAGGTAGGCACTTCAGCAATGGAGCTGTCTCCCCAGCCTCCTACTTGGTCTTTCCCTGTGGACTTTGCTATAGTGGCAAGCTTGCTTCCTAATAGAACTAACTAGGTAGATGCCTTGGAGACTAGAAATGCAGAAAGTATGACAGGAAAGTGAGAACAACAAGAGAGATGGAGTCTGACAATGCTAGCTTCTCCATATACACATGCCTCACATCAACTCTCTCTCGTCCCTTGTTCCTTGGGACTTAGGACTTCATGAACAAAAGATGTCATGAGAGTCATGTGGAATGAGAACACCACTAAAAGATTGCTATTCTGAATATAGTAAGGGAAATAAATTTATTATGTGTCGGGAACCCTACTAAGCACCTCAATGTATTCACTTGCCATTAACCATGAAGAACTCTTAAAAGTATCCCTACACAAATCAGAAAGAAAAGAGGCCCATACACATTCAACATTGTGTTCACAGAGGAACTCAGACAAGAACCTGGACAATCTTTCATTTAACCATGTAGTTACTTAGTTACTTACTTACTTAGTTAGTTAGTTAGTTAGTTAGTTAGTTAGCTGTGATTTGAGTAGCTCTTCTTTGAAACACGTGTCCAAGCACTGGCTTCCAGTCTGAGAACAAGGCACACACCTGTAGAAGGAGGAAATCAGTGAAGCATAAACTATGTGCCCCAAAGAAGGCCCTGCCTTCACGTGTCTACTCTGCCTGAGAGGCAAACATTTGTTGGGCATTTACAAAATGCCAAGGGCTGCCTGGCGACTTTCCTGTGTTTGTGCTTTTATACCCTACAGAATCCTGTGGGATCACTATCAATTGCATTGCATAGAAGGGAATTTAATTAGCATGTCCCTGTTTACTCAGCTGGAATGAAGAGGAAGGCTTACATTCAGGCCATCCAAGGCTAAATAACATACTCTCTACCACATGTCAGCACCTTAATGAAACACTAATATAATGTTATAGTGCTTTTGTCACAAATATGTAGATCTGTAATTTCTATTCTTTCACTGAAATGGTAAATCCTTCAGCACTCCTGTTGTGAGAACTCATGAGTCAATGAACTAACACAAATTTTATATCAACATGACGTGTCACCTGTCCTCAAGGAACTTCATGGCTGTGGAAGCATACAACGGCGCAAATCTGGAAGGAGTGTCCTTCCAACTGGCCTAAATGCTACCTGATGAAAGGCCTGGGAGAACCGTGGCTCTGTAGACAGCCTCATATCTGCTGAGCATGCTCAGTCCTTGATTGGCTACACACTAAGAGATTCCTATTTTACACCTTAGCAGGCCTGTTCACAATACCAGGTAGCTCACTTCTTCCTATCCAGAAGAAAAAAGAGATGAAAGATGGACAAACATGACATCTAGGAGCACAAATCGTGCTTGCAGGGGACAGGCTTGAAAGTGGAAGCCCTTGGAGAATCACACTCGGTAGCAGGGATGAACGCAGGAGGACACAATCCAACAGAGAGTGATCAATTACGTGGCAAGGCCCTGCCAGGAGATAGATAGCCCTATGAGAATAGCAGGCTTCACAGAAGGAAAACTAACCCTGGCTCCATCCCCACTTCCACACAGTAGCTATAAAATCCTTTCATTGTTCTTAAGGGCTGGTTACTGCAGAACCCTAGTATCTCAATCAGACTCTCTGTGCCTCTGTCTCTGCCTCTTTCTCTATCTCTCTGTCTCTCTCTCTTTCTCTCCCTCCTCTCCCTCTCTCACACACACATGTGCTGCAAAAAAAAAAAAAAAAAAAAAAAAAAAAACCTGTCTATAATTGCTCTGCTTTTATTGTTTGGAAGCTTTAGATGTATAGATGCCATCAAAGCAGCTTTTCTCCAAGTGGTGAGTTTCATCACCATCATGTTTCCTTTGTAATGCTTGAGAACAATCCTACCATGATGGAAAGTGAGGCAGGCAAGCGTGGGGAAGAGTTCAGCCAGCTGGCATGCCAGTTGCTATAGGCTATGTACACACACCTCTTGGCAGCTCACATTAGAGTCTCTTAAATCTGAGGCAGACCTAGAGTTAAGGCTCTACATGTTTATTCCATAATGTGTAGGACCCTCACATGCAAGTTCTATATACACACCCCTCTCTAAACAATGCACCTAGCAACCTGTTAACAACCTAAATCCTCCACCTACATGGACCTGGATATACACCCCAGATGTAAACAATAGAGTAAGTTTCTCTCTTTTTGACCTTCAAACTCAGGGAATGAAGGAGGGAGAGAAGAATATATATCTAGATAGATACATAGATAGATAGATAGATAGATAGATAGATAGATAGATAGATAGATAGATAGATAGATAGATAGAATTAGAAATGGATGGTGTAGGCTTTTTAAAGCCTCAAATCCCACCCCCAAGTGACATACTTCCCCCAACAAGGTCACACTTCCTAATCTTTCCTAAACAGTTCTGCCAACTAGGGACCAGACACAGATATTCAGTGAAGAAACTGTTATGTCACTTAATAGGTCAGTAAAAATACAGAACAATTCAGATCATGCCCCTTAGTCACTCACCCTCCTTCCCTTGGGCTCCACAAAAAGAAGGTCTGCACAGTATCCTTGACCCTTGAGGACTGTCATGTCAGTCTGAATAGTGTATTCCTTTCTCGTCAGCACCATTGTTCTGCTGTGAGCAAAACTTCCCTGCCACTTTGCAGTCTCTGTGTGTCTTTATTTCTTGCATAAGAACCAAGACCCAGGAAACACCCAGCGCCAACCCAACCACAAGAAACATAAAGTATATCTCAAACACACACCACATGCTGATTGTGGAATAAGCATTCAGAGCCTTAACTCTGGGTCTGCTGCAGATGTAAGAGACTTGAGTGTGAGCTGCAGAGCTTGGGATCCCAAAGAGAACAGAGGACTTTGTTTTACTACGGGTCACTGCTTTCTCAGCTTCAATATATATGTTCTAACTCTACAAAATGGGACCATATGTTTACTGTCTAACAGTCTAACAGCCTGCATTTTTCAAAAAGGAAGGGAATAAAAGAAAAACTTGTGTATGTCTTAAGTTTTCTGCCACACTACTACGTTAGTACAATTTTCGAGTACCATGAAGATCAGTGATACTGGGGGAAGTATGGAAATGTTTTAAAAGTTTTCACTTTCCTTGAATGCTAAGGGAGCTACTGAAGGAATATACTTGCTTAGCATTAGAGTCTTTCAGCACTGAAGTGCAAGAAGTTGTGTTCAAATGCTATCATGTCTCCCTTTAAAGAAACAGGTCTTCTTCTATGGCATTTCATGAAGATTTTATATCCTGGGAGCTAGTTCATTTCTAGCTCTCCCTACTCAAAAACATTACCACTTCAGCTCCACTGCAAGTCAGTCCATCAAGTAACCCTTTGAATTGTTTTTTCTTTGAGGTAAAAGGCTATAAAACACAGAATGAGATGAGACACACCAAAAGTTACTTAAGCACTACTTGGAGAGGTGAAAACACCCAGCAACTTCCATCATACTGGGTCTTGCAGTATGTCCTATTGGAAAGTCTCTGTATTGGAAATTTAAGCCCCAAATTTATACATCAATGGTATTTAGAGATGAGGGTTTGAGAGGTAATTGGCATGAGATGAGGTCATGAGAGTGAAGTTGAGTTGATGGCATTTGTAATAAAAGGAAGAGAAGCCCAGCCTGCTGCATCTGCTCTGCCTTGTTATGCAGCAAAAAGGTCCCTAGCAATACAGCCAAATGCCAGCACTACACACTTGTATTTGTCAGACCCCAGAACCAAGAGCAAAATGAATTTCTGTCCTTCATAAGTTACACGTCCGTGTTTTGAGATAGCAAGAGAAAGTGCTACCCATACCATCTTCCTTTGCCCTCAACCGTCTACAACCACACCAAAACTCACGAGACTTCATTATTCCTGTTTATATTTCTGTTCTTCTTGAAACTTTCTTGCAATAAAGTTAAAATGTATATGCTGTCTATTCCAAAAGTTAAGGGCAATTCAGCCAGTAACTGAAAAGCATATTCTCTCTGGTATAACTACCAGTCTGTACGGGATTTCTTCTTTTAAATGAAATACAAAGAGTTATTTTTCCCCACTACCCTCAAAACTTTTGAGATCATTTTAAAACTAAAAGTTAGACACGTGGTTTTTGACACAGATGTTGCAGGCACTAGGTTCCAGTGGCCTTCCTGAATGTGATGAACTTGCACTTTCCAGGGAGAAGCCCCTTTCTTCAGACAAATCCAAGCCCCAAATAAAGACTTTGTGGTTAACTCCTGTTACATTGCTTGAAAATTAGCCAAGAAAGCAAACTGAATTCAGAAACATAGGTACATATTTTGAGCAGGATATGGGGGTATGGGGCTTTTGTGTAAATTACATTGTTTGTCTAAAAGGACAAGTGGACTTGAAATTTAACAGGCATGAAAATATGCCAATTTCAATGATAAAAAACTAAGGCACTTTTGGTCAACATAATATCATAGATAATATCAATATATTCCCTCAGCATCACCTGTCTCAAGCAGCTGTGCCCACTGACAGAGTGCATGCTTTCATCCTACTCTACTTTAGTAAGTTGCAACTTACTTTGAGCTGGCTAAAAGGAGTCAAAAAAAATTCTATTATAAGCAACCAGGAAAAAACGTATTCAGGCTACCTGAAGTATATGAGAATAATACATTCCTAAGTACTTTGAAGAAAAACTGAAGCAAATGTACTAGACTTCCCACTTTTTCATAATGGGATGAACTAAATTACCCATTGTATGGGAACCACACATAAAAGCCTTTCTCTACATAAGTGGTAGATCAAAGGGAGGAAAGATGAGTGGTCCACGGGCACAGACCACGCCTCTGGAATTCTGAGACCGTGGATCAGCAGTCTGCATTTTAACTACATCTCCTTGACATGAAACACTATTCATAGGTCTCCCACTGAGGAAAGTCAGGTAGGCTTAGCTACAAAGATTTTCTTCCACTCATCCCTCCTCCCTTCTCTTTTCCATTCCATCAGAAGGATGGCAGGTCCCTGACTGGGCTCAGGTGACTCTAATTTAAAATCTGGATTCCATGAGTCCTCCCATCTGAGCTTGCTGGGAGGGCATCTGTCAGCATCACAGTGTGGGTCCCTGGCATATTTACGGTTTCAGTGATGGCTCGCTCATTCCCACAACAGCTGCACTGGCGCCCTCACACCACTTTCCATCTGCGTGGAAACCCAACAAGATACTCTGAGTCCCACTGACAAAAGAAAGCATGCCACATCCTCGTGTTATCCCATGGCCCTTGTCCCTTTTCCAGAACATTGAAGGGCTGTCGGTGGGTGTGTCATTCAAATAATCATCTTGCTGCTCTGCTATACATTTGTCAATATTCTAACAGGTCCACTCATTCATTCATCTCTCATTTAACTGATATTTTTCCAAGGGTCTCCCATGGGCCAGCCACTGACACACAACCATAAACATGCCAGCCCAGTGTCTGGCCTCCTGGAGCTCACTTCTCTCACACCTTCCTGGGGGACGAGCTCCTTGACCTATTAGCAATCTTCTGTTTTTCTAATTTCCTACAAGTGGAATAGAAAACAACAAGCACGTCTCTACTGGGAATTTCTATTACAGAGATGTCTTGAAATAAAAGACAATTAAATTTTAAAAAAATAGAAGAAAGGACAACTGTGCAAGATTTACACCATCCCTGAAGTAGAAAGATGTAGCAGAGACAGCTAGGCCACTGAACTGACATCTCTAAAGTGTTCCAGAGCATTGTTCCTTGAATACTTCATCACCAGCACTGCCCATGGTTCTGGGCACACTGGCAATCCAGATTCCTTCAGCTCTCCAGAGGCTGAGAGTCTAGAGAATGTGGGAATCGATCAGAGAGCAGGTGACAAGCAAATCTATAAATGAGGAGGCCGCCACTGACAATGTTAAAATTAGGAATGCAGGAAAGTGGCTCTAACAGCAGAAATGGAGAGTGAGCCCTAAACCCCTGCCCTCAGCATCTTCATCTATGAGTGAGGATCTGGATCATCTTTATGGTCCCTTAACCTGCCCAGGATTTTCTCTGTCCCTTTCTAGGACATTCCAGTTCACCCTAGTCTCTGAGAAGTCCTGCCCAGCCAGGACTATGCAAATGATCACTCACCCTTGGAGCACATCCTAAGGGTCACAAAGAGTTTCACGAGTCCTGCTTCATTTAAAAACATCACCTTTGCCTGTACATGGATCAAGGCAGATTTTATTCTTTCCATTATCCTTATAAAAATACTTGAGGCAAAAGGAAGCAAAATGATTGAAGATCTAAGAGGAGGTGAACAAATTAGCTGAATTTAAAACCTAGTCCCTTATCTCCGCTCTAACACTCATACCGATGACAGACTGGGAAATGATGTTCTGGAAAAGAATTAAGGGAGACAAAGGCAAGAGAGAAAAGTCTGTGTGTCTGGCCCATGGGAAGGCAGTGAGGATGGCCAGCATAACTGAATTCACAGTCAGAACAGCAAAGAACAAGGCCTCTGGAGTTGCTTTCTGGCTGAGCATCCTGTAGGACGGCCAAGGCCACTCCACTCCTGTCGCCAGCATATGGACAGTCTGTGAAATCCTGCAGCTCAGGTCTGTGGATCCACCAAGGGCTCTGGCAGAAAGGCTTATTTAGAACCATAAAGACTCCATTCCTTAACGTGCTTACGACATTTCTCTGTAGAATCTCATGGGCCAGAAGTGAAATTAGATGTGAAACCAAAGCCTCCTTGATCAGGTGCTTCCACTGACACCAGAGACAACCCCCCCCCCCAGGACTCCTTCCCCCTACATAAAGCTATAAGCAAGCACATGTATGTGCAGAGCCAAGAGCAAAAGGGCTGCAGCTAGCCTGGTCTCTTCCCTCCCTCACAGAATAATCCCAAATTCCTCATGAGATGTTGAAGGCAGGCCTTTTCTCACTCTTTAACCAAGTTCATAAATATATGATTATCCAAAGTTCTGCTAGGATTTTCACATACCAACGAGTGCTACCTACATATGTGTTAGCTAATTAGAGAAAAGGAATACATATTAACCAAAAAGCAATTCAAAATTTAGTCTCAATAATGCAGCTGACATTTGACAAAGGCCTGGTTGTTCATCCTATTTGAGTCAAATTTACTTCTGTGTCTCTTATGTGTCCATCAGGTAAGGCACCTTGATGCACACTCTAGCATATGTTCAACATGGTCATAGTTGTCGGTCAATGCAGTCTTGGGAGCCACTATGCTACTTTCCTAGGGTGCTGCAGCTGTGGTTACTATTGAGCTGAAGCATGGGGCTGTCTGCTTATAAAGGCTTCACCCTTCAAAGGGGTTCCTGGGGATATATTTTTTACCATAATTAGCCCATTCATATCAAAGCAGACATAACCTATTGTGTCTGAAAAGCACTACAATCACTTTGGGCCTCACCCCAAGAAACTATACCTTCCAGGTTGTAGAAGGAAGTAAAGCTGGAAAAGATGACTTAAATAGTCCACATGCATGGAGATTTAACATATAAAACTGTGGTTACCTCTCATTTGACATTTAAGAAACTGTTTATGTGTGTTCATGTGTGTGGGTATACATGCACATGCATCTGAAAGCCAGAAGGAAACCTGGGCTGTCATACCTCAGGTACTGCCACCTGTTTTTGAGATAGGATCTCTCCTTGGCCTGAAGCTTACCAAGTAAGTTAGTCTGGTTTGTAGGTGGAGTTTTCCTGTCCCTTAGCCACTCTCAGATAAACATGCTGAGGCTAATATTAATTATAAATGCTCAGTCAATAGCTCAGGCTTATTACTAGCTAACTCTTACATTTAAATTAAACCGTATTTCTTACTTAAGCTTTATCACATGGTTCAGTACCTTTCCTTAGTAAGGCATGCCCATCTTGTTCTCCCTGTGTCTTCCAGCAACTCCCTGACTTCACCCTTCCTCTTCCCAGACTTCTCCTAGTCTGGCTCTCCTGCTAAATCTTTTCTGCCCAACTATCAACCAATCAGCTTTTTATTAGCCAATGGGAGTAGTACATATTCATAGTATAGAAAAGGATTGTTCCACAGCACTTGTTACCTGGGAAGCTACAGAGATCTACCTGTCTCCTCCTCCCCAGTGCTGGGATTATAAGTGTTTGCCATCATGACTGGCATTTTTATTCTGTGAGTTCTGTAGTTTAACTTAGGTCCTCATCTTGCAAGTCAAGGGATTTATCAATGGATCCATCTAGTCAACCATATATTTGCCTTTCATTCCAAGAGTCTAACTCTCTCACAGTCTCCATAGAACTCGAACCAATGAGGCAGGGTGTAGGGTTTCTGAACAAAACCCCCAGAGAGAAGTTCCAGGTGAAGTTAAATCAAGCACTACTGCAGTTCACAATCACCTATTGTCCCTAAGAGCCACACTTCTTGGGTTCAATTCTAGTGTAATGTCCTCTTAAATAATGGATCTAGATTGAATGGTTAATAACCAAGAGCATAGGTCAAAGGTCACCTCAAGTCAGTTCTGGACCTCAGATGACTTGAATTGGCTGCTTTGAAGAGCACTAGTGAACCGTGTGTCTACAAAGGAGACATACCTGTGCAAAGTACCAAGTATATGACTGTGATGTTGTTTGGGAAAGGGTCCTTGCACTGATAATTTAGTTAAGAATCTTGAGATTAGGTCACCTGGGATTATCTGGGGCCTTGAACCTGATGACACTGTCCTATAAAAGAAATGCAGAAGGATATCTAAGGCGCCTGAAAGGACACTGCAAGCCACATGGAGAATGAGTAGTGCTATGATGCAACCACAAGACAAAGGAACACTGGAAGCCACCAAAGGCTAGGAGAAATTTCTTCTGGATTCTGACAAAGAATCTTTTGTGAAAGCATGGCTCTGCCAAAATCCCAATTCCAACTTTAGGTCCACAATGGTGAGAATACATTTAAGCCACCTGCTTTGTGGTGATTTGTTATGGCTACCTCAGGAAATGAACCCAGGAGTACATAATTGGGTATGATGTGTGTGCCTGTTCACCTGGGAAGAAAGAGTCCTGAGACCTACAATGATCAAGATCTAAGCCATTGTCCCCTAGAAACAGAAAGGGGAAAAAAGTTCTTTGGATGAATGCCAAAAGTGACATCTCTGCCTTTGAATTAAATGAATATAAAATGTGAATTACACTCAAACATGTGCAAGGCATGAAAGCTTGCATGGACCCTGAGGGGATAGCCAGGGAGTAGATGTCATACTGTGTGCTGGAAAGAAGTGGCATACAGTAAAACATTTTTATTTGTCTTGCATATAATATAGACATATAAAAACAGAGTTAATTCATTATTGGACTATTTAGTTGTTTTCCTCCAGGTACCCTACTGTTGAAGAGACTTCAGATTGGATTGAAATATTATGTTAGGCCCATTTCCTGATCAAAAGAAAATGCATATGTTGATTGGAACCTTGATGGTACCTATGATCTTAGCTGCTTGGAACTGGGTCTTAAGGAGAGAAGGAGACTGTTATTGACTATTAGCTGTTAAAGAAGGTGAATTAAAGGGAATGAGATATCAGTCTAAGGAAAAGTTGACATAAGAGTTGTTTCTAAGCAGGGATGCTGCCACTGTTCAATTCAAATGGTCCAGTGTGTCTTGGGAAGTGGATAGAAGTTATACAGCCACCTTGAAGGCCAGTGTCACAGGGGGTCAGGCATCTCCTCCTTAGATGGATCCTCATATGATATTACATGAGGAATGGTGATATGATCAAAGTAGAGGTCTATGGAGAACAACCTAGGAAGACTGTCCATTGGGAAGGAGTAAAGTATTTTGTCTTTTCTCTGAAGGAACATGGAGAAGGAGAAATGTGGACTGCAAACTTGGCAAGAGGTTTGGTGGCATTGTCCCGGGTTTGCTAGGCTATTGAGATTCATGTTTCTCACATTTCCACCTTTCATGTTCCTTTTTGAATACATAAGAAGGCATCTTTTCAGTGGCTGTGGAGGGCATACTGCAACAAAACAGACATTTTGTTTTCATAGCTTATGCATTGATGCTCATCCACTGATTGACAGCTGTGTCTGCAACCGCTCCCCCTTCCCCTAGATCTTCCCTCAGTGCCTCAGCTTTTCCAGATTCTCTAGATTCCCCAGCTTCTGGATCACAGCCACTCATTTCTCCTCATAATGAGATGGCTCAGTTCCCTTGGACACCCATACTGTCATATTCATAAACAATAAGAGCTCATATACATTCTGTCCCAGTTTTCTCTTGCTAACATGCACCTGATGTCCACCTTCCAACCCTGACCACCTGCCTTACCGGCTGAACTCTGAGCATTAGATCTGAAAACAAAGTGAGCAACCTTATAGGAACTGTTTTAGCAGCTCCTATTGTTACATAGCCTTCAACCCACATGAATTCTCTGATACACACCACTGCCCGACCTCAAATGGTTCCACTAAGTTCTTGACTTTCAGATAGTGCGAAAGCATACCCAAACAACCACTTAGTATGACATTAAATATGGTCCTAGTCAGCTCTGTTATCACAACAGTAAGTGATTTTGCTCAACTGTAGGCTAATTAATGTAAATGTTCTGAGTATGTTCAAGTAAGGCTGGGTAAGCTATGATGATGCTCACCAGGTCAGAAGTACTAAATGCACTTTTCACTTCAGATAGTTTCAATTATGATAGGTGTATTTTGACACAACCTCATTATAAGTCAAGAAATATCTGTACAGGTGTGTATATGCATATGTTTGCATGTGTATGCAGATTAGTGTACATTGCATATATATACACATCCCATTGTTTTTAGCCTCGCTCTGACTCACACAGAAGGGCAACCTAAGGTAGCACTAGAGGTTATTCAAAGTAAAAATACTTAATGACAGTAAAAATACAGCTGACATTTATTGGGCACAGTTTTCCAGTTACATGCAAGACACTTTACATGATCCCACTAACCCCAACCATAGCCATAGGAATGGAAACAGTTATCTCTGGTTTGTAATGATTATCTTAGTACCTCACAAATGTAGAAAGTTGAAGCATTTCATTCAAAACTGTGTCATAGTAATGCTGGGTAATTGGCCACTAACACATTTGTCTCTATCACAAAGAGATGGAAGGAAGACACCATCTGACCGAAGATTAGCACCTGGTGATAGAAGAATCCTGGTGCCAAGAGCAGAAATATGGACATAACAAGAAAAGGGGACAGGCATCTATTTGATGGATGGTAGAGAAAGGACACTGTGTGTGTGTGTGGGGGGGGTAATTTGGGGCATGCTGAAGTTGTCAGAATGAGAAAAAATAAAGTCTTGGATATATTCATGTTCAGGTAAGAAACTGCATATTGACTTCACTTTATAATTGATGTTTGGTTGGTTCTAGAATCACGTGTAGGTGTTCTTGCCTTATAAATGATCTGATATGGATAGAAAGCCACAAATAAAAATACCAAATGAGGCATCTTTTTAAGCCCACTGCTTGAGGGAAGAAGAAACAGTTCACTTCCCCAGTAGGAAAGAAAAAACGACTGCTTGAAACAATGGAGACCTCTAATCCAATCGCTAGAGGAAAACTCCCAGGCCTGCCGGAACAGCGTGCCTAGAAGCAGCAAGCCCTCTCCCTAAACTCTGGGTAACCTAGAAGGAACTAGACACCAGACAGGCTGCAGGAGCTGGGGGCCGCCTGATAGCCAGGTGATACGCCTTATAAAGACAGAGGCCAAGAGGCCAGAACATGGGAAATGAAATGGGCTAGCAGCAGGTCAGGGAGCAGGGAGGACAGTAAAACCTGAGTGATTTCTTGGGTGTTACTGGTTTATTTGGTGTTATCTGGAGTTAGAGGGAAATATAATAGGTGAAGGGGGAGGCAGTGTCCAGGCCTCTTCGCATGCCTGCCCCGGTTTTATGGACTAAAGCAGCCTCCAAAAGGTTGTGTGGAGAGATTATTATTTTAACCTGTTGACCCAACTCCACTAAAATAAATAAATAAATGCCCCCTATCTGTGATTGCTAACATGTGGCTGTCGGGAGAAAAGTGTTGTCTAAATCTTGTCACAGAGGGGTGTCAATAACAGAGAGATGCCAGTGCCCTGACATTACAGTTCCCCAGCATGCTCTCATGCAGGCCAGTGTATTTCTACAAAATTACCTTAGGATTTGTGAGCCTGATGTTTCTTTCACATTCTCTCCTTTTTCCTTAAACAATCACTTCTTTCCATGGTCACACACACACACACACACACACACACACACACACACACACACACACACACCACGCATCAGCACGTCATTTTCCTGAGGAGTATGTTTTATTTGGTAATTTCATTAATGTGGTATTAAAAATAGATGGATGCTGGAGAGTGGGTTCATGCAGGAAGCAAGGTAATGTCAACTGCTTACTCAAACCCTGGTAAGCTGGACTAGAATTCTCTCCCTGCTCCACTGAAAATGGGTAGATTTGCACTTTTTCATTAGATAACATTTTTATATGTTCTCAGGTTTTCATGAGGAAATAAATAAAAGCCTCAGCTCTAATGCTTCAAACTTTACACATTTGTAAAGTCATCAAGAACGGTTTTGAAAAGCTCATGTTGGAGTATCATCAATGTACTTGCTGGCACTGCTAAATGGCCATGTTCACTGCTCTCCTGACATCCTAGAAAATATCCACGAACTAAATATTTTTATAAAACCTTTTACACCCATAGATCATTTTAAAGGATTTAGACATTGTTTCCCACATTGTCTTTTAAAATCAATATTTATAAGTTCCAAAGATTTTTTTTTTTCTTTTTTAAGTCTAGGAACCAGTACGTCTTTGTGGTCAAAACAACATTAAAAGAAAAAATCTTGAGTAAAGAAACTTAAGCCTCTCTAATTCACAGCAGAATAGAGGTGAGCATCCTCTCTCCCTCCCATTCAAAGGATGGCCTCAAGGCTGAGCAAAGAAAACAAAACTGATACTTAGGGGGAAAATTGAGTGGTTCTAATGCATTTGGGAGCAGGTGTAGGGCAGCCAAATGGAACTTTAGGGTCACTGGGAAGGAATGTCAGAGCTGAGTTATTAAGTTTAAGCAGAAATTATGGTCTGAAAGTTTAGCTTCGAATGAATTAAGGATGTGCCGAGGAGTGGGTGAAATATTTTCTCTTGGAGTCACGGGGTTAGCCAGCAGGTTGGGATCCGCATCTGGGGCTGATTATGGGTGGTTTAGGTGGCAGGTGGCTTTAGGAAATAGGGCCTCACAGAGCTTTTAAAATATTTTCCTGGGAAGGGTAAATAATTCGATGCCTTGCTGGTTTCCCTTCTGCAGGCTTTTGAAATACTCGAGCACATCCTAAGCCACATCAAAGCAGTCCCATGCTAGGCAAAGGCAAACACCAGCTCCTCTGACACTGGCCACAGCCCTTTCACTTCCGGCATTTTGAAATCTTTTAGGCACAACCGGGAGAGATCAGTTACCGGACCCTGTTGTTATATTTATGCAACTAATATTTATCAGTTGTCTTTTTAATACCGATTTCCATAAGCCTGAAACATTTTATTGCCCAATTAGATCCTCTGAAGAGCCACAGATGTTGAGCTCAGAAAAATAACCTTAGCTTTGACACCAGAAGTAGTCCTGTGATGAGTCATTTCAACTTCTGCAAATAAAATGAAATGCCCTGTTGAGTGCTTGCCCGATCAGTGATCATTTCGATGGGATCAAAGATGACAGGTAATTGACTTACTCATAAGTATTTCCCCTTGACTTGAGCTTTAATTTTGACCTTTTTGTTGTTGTTGCTGGATAATGTTTTTGGAGGGTTTTTTTTTTTTTTTGGTTTTGCTTTTTTTGTTATTATTATTATTATTATTATTATTGTTGTTGTTGTTGCTGTTATTATTATTATTACCATTATTATCATTATTATTTCCCCTTGAATTTTACTTAAACTGTCTGTCCTTTGGTGCAGCAAGCCTGCAGAAATCCACTGCTGCCCTGTTGGGTGCATCTCAATTAGAAAAGGCTGCTACATCAAAACAAATTTCCTGATAATCAGCCAACTTCAGTGAATGTTCCAGAACCTGAAGTAAATCCTTTTGCTTCTGCTTTGGAATCAGTTTTCTCTTCAGTATCCTGGAGTTACATGAGGTAGGCTAGTACCCTTGACAATTTTTCTGTCTTTTTCTATTCTAATGGAATTCCTTTCCTCTTTTGTAACAAATGTCTGGTTTTTAATTATGTCTACGAGGAGTTTCATAACCAGTGGTTTCATGGTTGATCCAGGACAGCAGATGCATGTAGCTTTCTGTCTTTAATTGTGGTTCTGAAGTAAACGTCATCTTCACTTTCGTACAGGGTTGTTTGCACACATCTCTGAACACAGGCGGGGTAGTTGATGGAGTACTGCTGAGAGTTAGAAATGCTGAAACATCTCAGGGGCCTGGAAGGTCAACGAAAGCACAAAATTTCAAATTCAGGACTTGTCACATCAAAGTCACCTGGGACTATTTTAAAATATAGATTCCCAGGTCTTTTCATGAGAGTAATTTAACAGGTGTGTCAGTCAGTTTGATGTCCCTATGAGAAATATCTGAGATAATCAACTCACAAAGAAAAAAATCATGTATTTTGGAGGACAGTTTTGGAGGTTTCTGTCTGTGCCTGGCACATTGCTTTGGATCCTGTGGGGAGGTCATATGTCATGGTGGGAGCAGGGTAAAGAAAATCTGCTCACTGGGCAGCCAGGAAGCAAAAGAAGGTGAAGGAAAAACTCTGGAGCCCAAGGTCCTCTTTGAGGTCACACCACAACATCTCTCTCTGCCCCACCTTTTAAAGGTCCCAAAGTTTCCCAAACTGAGAAGTCTTAACACTGGGACATTTATATAAGTCATAGCAGGAGGCCTTGCTCAAGAGTTAGAGGTCCTTCTAACTGTCAGGTGACTTTTATTTGCAAAGGGGCTTACAAGTCATTGACCTAGGCCTAGTTCAAGCAGACCTAGGAAGAGATCTGATTTCATTTTCATAATGTAAAGCCCACCAAGCATCCCCCAAGTTAGATTCTTTAAGTCTGTGTAAACATGAGCTCAGAAAGTGTGGCATTAATCCCCCTTGCTTTGCACCCAGAGGGAAAAATTTATGTAAATTCTCAAAGTTATGAACCCGATTAGAAGGACTGATTAGAGCTCCCAGAATTCTTGCACCTCCTCAGGAGTTACAGGCAATATCTACAGCTTTCTCAAATAATATCCCTGGTTTCTCAATATCCCACACTGTTATTTATGTCTGCTTCCCTATTGTCAAGAACACACGTCATCACTACAGCAATTAGGTAAACACAAAACACCAGCTTAGGGTGTTGTCTCAGACTCAAAATCAACTTAACAAAATATGTCACAGCCAACAACAGCTTTAAATAAATGTTAAATAATGTGCTTTCCAGCTATGTGTTACTAGAGGAAATTTGTATATTCATAGACATTCATAAATTATTAAGAATCCTGATGGAAAGATGCTTATCAAATTAGAAACTTCAGAGAATTCCAGTGCACTGTAACATCTCCCTGGGGAGAGATTTGGCTTTACTGAAGAACCTGCAGGGTTTTTAATGTTCATTCTTTCCCACGTTTGCTTCCTGCCCCAGTTTGTGCAACACTGATTAAGCAGAACCCACCTGCACTGAGCTTGCCTATTTCTCTTTCTCATTAACAATATAGACCTCTCACATCAATGCAGGGAAGACCTCAGAGTCACTTTTTCAATATTTTACAAGTTTTAACTTCCCAAGAAAACCGAGAGAAGGAAGTAGAGTTTCCCCCTCTGCCCCTGTTCCAGGATACTCATTGCCTCAGTAACACAATGACACACTGGTTACAAGTGAGAACTCTACCTAGAGACATAATTACCCGAAAATTAGACATGAAAGGTCACTTCATTCTTGGTCCTGCAAATTCTACAATTTTAACAAATATGTAATGACATATACCTAGCATTATAGTATCATACAGAATAGATACACTGCCATAAAAATTCCCTGTGTTCTGCCGAGATATGTCTTTCTCATCCCTTCATTCTGCCAACAACTGACTTTCACTGCCATCAAAATTTTATCATTCCCAAGATGCTCTATGGTGGCCTTCTTAGACTGGCCTCCTGTGCATAGCAATGAGCACTGGGGTTTCCTCCATATCTCTGTTGCTTAATAGGTCACTTTTTTCTAGCACTAAATATTATCACACGTCTGGATGCACTACAGTGTACTAATCCATTCATCTGCTAAAGGACATCTGGATTGCTTCCAGGATACTGGACTGTCTGCCAACAATGAATGGAGCTACTGTAAACACCCACATGCAGACTTTTGAGTGAACATAGCTTCCAACTCCTTTGGGTAAGTACCAAGAATTGTCATCACTGAACCATATGGTAAGACTATGTTTAGTTTTGTCAGAAATTGTCCGACTGTCTTCCCAAGTGGTGGTGCCATGCTGCACTCCCACCAGCAGTGAGTAAGAGTTACTGCTGTTCGATGTCCTCCCCAGTGTTTGATATTGTCAGTATCCTGCACTTCAGGCATGGAGCAGTGTCTCATTCATGCCTTCATTAGCATTTCATTGGTGGAATATGAGATAGAACATCTTTTCTTATTTGCCTTCTGCTCACATCTCCGGTGAGGGATAGAATCAGATCTTTGGCCCATTTTTAATTGGATAGTTTTTTTTTTATTGTTGATTGTTAGTAATTTATATAGTTGGGATACCAATCCTATCTTAGAGATCTCTTTTGCAAATATTTCCTGTGACTAGTCTTTTCATTTTTCTCTCTGTAGACAAAATCTTGAACAGAGCAGAAAAGTTTAATTTGAATTAAGTCCGGTGTCAAGTATCAAGGAAGGTGAGCTTTCAGTGATATACTGAAAGTTATGGCCAAATCCAAGGCAATTGAACATTTCTTTTCGATGTGCTATTTTAGAAGGTTTATCACTTTAAATTTCAAATTTAAGTCTGCCAACCACTTAAAATTAATTTTAAGAGTGGGAAGTCTGTGTCCAGACTCACATTGATTGATGAATACAGAAGTATTCCATCATCCCCCTGTAAAAAGTGACTGATTTGCTCGTTATATTGTCTTTAATTCAAGCATCACTTGATCAGTTTATCAAATTTTTATGATGATTTTAAGGATTTCTAGCTGTGTGCTCTTTTTCACCCCCCCCACTGTACTGATTACTGTAACTTACTTCATAATATGCTTTGAAGTCAATTAATATTAGCCTCAACATATTGTATTTGTTATTTTGGGCCTTTTGCTCTTTCATGCAAATCCTAGGGCAGTTTGTTGTTACCCACAAAGTAACTTTCAAGAACTTTGATTGAAATCACACTGAGTTTCTAGAATACAGTGAGGAGGATTTACATTTTGACAATACTGAGTCTTCCCATTCAAGAATATAGAATATACCCCCTCCATTTGCTTAATTCTTCTGTTTCTTTATGCAAGTTTTCTAATTCCTTCATAGAGATCATACACATGGCCAGGTAGTGGGTGGTGGTGGTGGTGGTGGTGGTGGTGGTGGTGGTGGTGGTGGTGCATGCCTTTCAGAGGCAGGTGGATCTCTGTGAATTCAAGGCCATCCTGGTTTACAAAAGGAGTTCCAGCACAGCCAGGGTGGTTACACAGATAAACCTCATAACAAAAAAAAGAAAGAAAGAAAGAAAGAAAGAAAGAAAGAAAGAAAGAAAGAAAGAAAGAAAGAAAGAAAGAAAATATCATGCACATGATTTGTTAAGTACATATCTACCTACTTCACTTTCAGGAGGTACTAAAATTCAATTATGCTAAATATAAATTATATACTTTCTAAAATTACACATGTCCATTGATACATTATTGAAAAACCATTAATGTTTGTCTCTTAACCTTGTCTGATATATCCATACTATATGTAATTTTTTTCTTACATGGGAAAAATTAGCAAAATTCATCAGTGACTGTGTTGGGACCACTACTTAATGTTTGGCCAGGTTGTCACAGACAAAGGTAAGTACAGATTATTTCTTCTGGGTTTTCAAGATGTTGCTTAAGAAGAATCCAAGAAACTCCGCAAGCCATGCAGACCTTTGGTCATCTCTCAGAGCTTAAAGGTAAGGCCTTATTGCTGAAGATACCATATATTTCAATAGCAAACTGGAGCTAACATAGACAATTCCTCCATTAGGATTAACTCCATAGTCTCTGAAAGTACTTCTTTTAACATTTCTTACAATGGAAGTCCAGGTTGGGCATTTAGCTCAATGTTAGAGCGCTTGCTTAGCAAGTACAAGGCCCTGGGTTCTGTCCTCAGCTCAAAAAAAAAAAAAGAATGTAAGTCCATTTGAATCAACTCCTTTCTATTTTTATATCTGAAAAGATGTTTCTTTCAGTTTTGAAGGGCAGTTCTTCCAAGTACAAGCTGATGATATCTTTTTTCCTTTGATACTAGAACTTTATTTCACATCCTTTTCTCTCTTGCACAGTCCTAAAAGAAGTCATATGTCTGTTGTGGCATAATCTTTTTGTACACTGTGAAGACATGTCACTTTGATTGATTTAATAAAAAACTGAACAGCCAATAGCTTGGCAGGATTTAGGGAGCAAAGGGGATGCTGGGAAGAAGAAAGGCAGAGTTGCCATCAGACTCAAAGGGAACAGTCATGCAGGACAAGAGGTAAAAGGCATGAGTTACACAGCAACATGTAGATGAATATAAATGGGTTAATTTAAGTTATAAGAGCTAGTGGAATAAGCCAAAGCTATAGGACAAGCTTTCATAATTAATAATAAGTCTTTGTCATTATTGAGGACCTGACAGTCCTGATGAAAAGGTCCACCTACTAATATTTCTTGATTTAAAGCCTATTGTCTAACATTAATTTAGGAAATTCTCACAAGTATTTCACCTGATGTGTTCTTCTTTCTGTGGTGCTGTGGATGAAGGCTGGGTCCTCTCCATATTAGATAAGTAATCCACCATGGAGCTACAGTTCTCTCTTCCCTCCCTATCATATCTCCACTCCTTTTCTTTCTCCTCCCTCCCCCATACACACACACACATCATTTTTTATTTGCCTTTTTAACCTTTGAAAGTTTCTATTTATATATTCTCAAAAGCAAATACGTTTTCTTCAGCTATCCTTAATAAAAAAAAAAAAAGTCCATCAAAGGCAGCCTTCATTTCCGCTGCAATGCGTTTCGTTTCTAGTATCCTTTATTCCTCCTTGGTTGGATTTCCACCTCTCTGCTTACACTGCCCTCTGCTATTGCATGCTGTCAACTGGATCTGCTAGTGGATCTGTTAGAGCCCTTAGCATACAGATCATGGAACCACAACTGTTTTAAACTTCAAGTCAGAATTCCAAAGCCTTATTAGCCCATTGGTGTCTGTTTCTGCTGTTTGCTGTGTCTCCACACATTTTTGTAGAGAATCGTGTTAATTTTACCAGTCTTTCAGAAATGTGGCTGTAAAGCAAGAGGAGGAGGAGAGTTCTGCACTGCAGTCCTGGGATGAGTGAACCTGTGTGGCCATATGCCTCTGTCTCCTGCTCTGCCCTCAATGTAAGCAGGACAAGATGCCCAGAGGGCATGAGGGCTACAGACTTCCCTCCAGGAGACTATGAGAAAGAGAACTGAATATCTGACTTCCTCCATTCAGCTTGACTCTAACACCAACAGGTTAGGACTGGATTAAACAACTTCTCCTGAAGACAGAACTTTCTAAAAACATAGAACTTGGGCAGTGTTTAAAATTACATTTTTCTACTCCTGGTAGAGTCATGTGAGGATCCTTCTTACCACAAGAACCTGGTTGAACTTTTGAAAGAAAGAGTCAGAAAAATATGGGAAACTTCCCAACCAGGCCTTGTGGGAATTTAGGGCCCCATACTTTTTCACACTGGCCCTTCACCAATTTATTCATTACACTTTGAGTCTGTCTACTTTAGATGCCTTTCTCACAGCTTTTCATAGCTATCCTTCCAGTAAATTGTTATCTATCTATCTATCTGTCTATCTATCTGTATCTCTATCTCTATCTCTATCTGTATCTCTCTGAATTTGGAAGTCAACAGCTTATTTCCAATTCTCATACAGACGGAAAAATAGATGTTGATCTTTAGTTTGGTTTGTCTTTTTTTTCTTGTGTTTTAAGGTGGAGAGGATTGCAAGCTCCTTTTGTGCCAGACTGGAATCTGGAAGACAACCTCTGAGTCATCTAAAGAAGTCAAAAATCTTTTTGCAACTGACACATTGGTCTGAATGCAAAGAATGAGTGACTGTGGACTGTTAATTCCTAAATGAGGGTCAAAAATCCTACCCCCTCTCCATGTGGCTCAGCGGAATCGCATGTTAGTGAGTGGAAAGATGGAAAGAGCCAGAAGTTAGGAAAGGCTGTTGCAAGATAGCGTCTTCTGTTCATGACAGGGCCTTTGCACTTATGAGCTCACAGTGGCTGTGAGTGCCAGCACAAGGCCGGCACAAGACCCAGCCAGTCAAAATTCTAGCATAGAGAGGGGGAAGGCTTATAAATCATTGCTCCTAGCTGAAGAGTTTTCACGGGTGAAGGTGGCTGGAGTAGAGAGAATCTGTTCTCTTCCAGTTAGTAGCCTCTGTCTGTTGTCTTGTTCCAGTGGATGACCTGGTCCCCATGAACAGATGAGCCATACTGATTGGAATGAGTCAATTATGTTAAAAGGACATGAAGATGGAGGAGAATATAATGGTTATGAGAAGTGTCTAAGAGGAACTTGGGGTTGATAATGTCAAAATACATCATAGACACTTAAGAAATTCTCAAGGAATGGATAAGAACAGAGTGCGGGCAACAAAAAGTAGCTGTCTTGGGCTTGGGTGATGGTTCAGTGGTAAAGCACTTACTATGCAAATGTGAAGGCCTGGTCCTAGATCTCCAGAACACATGCAGAGTCACACTCCTTAGCTTGTGTCTATAATGCTAATGCTCCTATAGAAAGATGGGGGGCAGTGAGAGCAGGAGAGTCCCTGGAAGCTCATGGGCCAGCTAGCCTCATACTTTCTGCAATGAAAAAGAGACTCTGCTCAACCAAGTGGAAGGTGAGGTTGTCTTCTCTCCTTTCCATGTGCTTCCTAGCAGGTGTACAACACACACACACACACACACACACACACACACACACGTAGCTGAACACACAAAAACATTTATACATATTGATATTAAAAACAGAAGTGACCATCTCTCTCCTGGCCTACAGGAAAGTAAAGTATTTTTTTTTTTGCCTTTGCATCCTTTTCTAGGATGAATCGAGGTCTAAATTTTCAAGTGCATTCTGAACTTAATGAATAGTTTAGCATGCATCCTCATACTAGGGAATTATTTTATTTTTCTAGATATGGGTACAATAAACTATTTCTAAATGTGTATTTAATTTTGTTTTAAGTTGAGAAAGGGCTAGAGGTGTAACTCAGTACAGAGCACTTGATAGCCTATGTGAGGCTCTTGGTTGCAGAGTAAAAATGAATAAGACTTTATGAGTATAAAACTATATTCTAATTAAGACATACAAGTGAGTAATTAAAATGATAAGCACAAATCTTTATCTGAGGAAATAGCACTGGGCTGAATATGGGGTCCTGGTTCCTGGTAAAGGAGATGGATACATAGCTCCCTCTCTCTCATAGAAAGGAGCTGAGGATCCTGGAAGAACAAGGTACAGTGACCATCAGGGACTATGGAAACTAAATACTAACATGTGTGTTGGGGAAGAAAAGAAAATTTGTTTTTCCTTTCCTTCTTTCTTTGCTTTTACAACCCTGCCCCAAGAAACCCCAGCCATATAAGAGTAATAACCTCAAAGACAATATAAGAAAGCCCCTAACTCTGAGATGAGGAGGCTTCTCCCATCTCCAAAATGGTTGTGGCCTAAGAGGATGGCCTGGTCACCTTGCCCTTGGCATCTTGGTAGCTTAATCTCTGCAGAGGCCTCTCAGGACTTCACCTGCTTTCCTGTACATGCCAGGTCTAGTTGGGCACCACTGATGCTTAGGCTCACCTTAGCTTCTATACTAGCACTGTAATAAAACACCAAGACAGGCAACACAAAGGAGAAAGGCTTTATGATACATCACAGCTCAAGTTTCAGTCCAGCATGGTGGAGAAACACAGTGACAGGAACTTAAGGGAGCTGGTCTGCTAGCATGCACGATCAAGAAGCAGAGGGACAGACAAAGGCGTGCATGATATTGCTCAGCTCTCCCCATCTCATGAAGTCCATGTTCTACCCACAATGAAGAAGGATTTCTATATATCAATTAATATAATCAAGATACTCCCCCACACAGGCACACCCAGAGGCCCATTCCCAAGATCATTCTAGACTCTGTCAAGCCAACAATATTAACCATCTAACTCAGATCCCATTCATCAAGTAGGATCTGCCTTAAGCATCATTCGTGGATCCTCAAAAGAGAGCCACTAGAGCATGGGAGGAGTTGGCTCCTTCTCTATTATCAGCTTATAATTTTAACTTTATTTATGCAGAAGTAAAAACTAACTGAAACACTACAGTGAGCCTGATTTTGAGAAACATTTGGTTTTCTGGCAAAGCTAGACACTTCCTTTGTTCAGAAGCAGAGTGTGACATAGCACTAGAAATGAAGAAGACCCTCCAAAAGGTCTCTTTGAGCCACTCACCTGAAATTTGCCTTCTCCCTGAGCCCACAGTTCAGGACAGCATGGGGTAACTCAGCAGTTGTGAGCTGGCCTCAGCTGCAACCATCTTTACAAATGAGTGCCAAAGTTAAGGATGGCTGCTGACCAGAAATAAGCCATGGTATCCCTGGAGCACCTGCAGAGTTTCCACGTAGCTTGAGTTTACTCACAGAATGGGGGCCACTCAGCATTTTGGATTATTATATAGAGGTGCAAACTTCCAAACACAAGTGTCCCCATAGGCAGAAACTACTTTTATGATACGCCAAATGCCACATCGTGTCATTCTTACCATGCCCTGATGGTTGAAGCTGTCACAATTCCTCCCAGATCCAAGAACAAAGAGAAGAGACTTGATTTCTCAAAGAGAGAATGCTTGAGATTGTTTTAAAAGGTCAACTCACTATCATTATATCAGTTTCCCATTTGAAAAGACGGGGCATAAGGGCATTATTCAACCAGGACCAAGTCAGCTAATCTCAGAGCTAATACTTGTAACTTCAGAATAACTCTGCCTCTATTATGTCCAAATCTTAATAAATGTATGTATTGTGGCTTAAGATTTATTGAATTTTTTCATATACCCTTTCTCCTGTAAGATTCTCCTACTGCACATATCCCCCACTTAACTGTCAACCCTATCTGAGAACACAGAATGATCCTTTGAGTCTCTTTCTCATCTTTACCTATGAATTAGATTGGTCTGATTCTCACCGGCATGAGCTGCCTGCAGGATCTGACATGTTTCCACTCTTACAGCTCTCCTGTTCCAATATACAACATTAAAATAATATCAAACTTCCATTTATTCACCCTGTGGACATCTCATTCACTACCACAAACCCAAAAGCAAAGTGAGTCATACAATGGCCAGCTGTTTTTGAGCACAGATCCCCAAGATGATCAGTTTACTGATTTGGTCATTGTGTTTATGCCTCATTGTCACATGACATAACTAGAAAGATTAGACCCCTTCCATGGAAATGTCCTTTGCTGTGACCCTAAAATAAGCCTTAGTGCCCCTGGCTTCTGAGTTCTTCCCTCCTAGGATCTTCCTGGGGTTCTGTGACGAATGCATACTTCCTCAATCTTCCAACCACAAGGTTTTATTGCCCCACTTCACACCACAGGAGCTCCTCTAACAAGGTTTCAAACTACATGGATTCAAATGTTCTTCTGAGAGGACACACAGAGTCTGCAGCCCAGGGCTAAACCCTGGGCTCTGTTGTTCTAAGGGTTGAACAAATCTAGGTCACCTTCCTACCACATCCATTAGTTTTCCTTCTGAACATTTCTTGAGTCTTCCCCACTCTCAGAAGTTTACTCTGTGTCTTAATCACTTCTCTCCAATACTTTTCCAAACACACACACACAAAGATCCCAGATCTGCAAGCTCAGGAACCTCAGCCCTTAGCTCATACCTTAATGCCTCTTCACCAGGAAAACTCAGTACTACCTGTTTGATGCGGTAGATCCCATCCTGAGATGGCAGTTAGCAAACAAGGAAGAGACAAGGCATCAAAAACTTCTATCTGAAACAAAACATTGTCTAGAACCTATAATCCACTACTTCTCAAAGCCCTATAGTGGTTATCCATGAGTTTCATTTTCTTCATCTGCTGTAAAGACCTCTGTGATGGCCATATACACAATACTACAGTGTCCCCTTTATGCTGGTCATGCACCAACTCTAAACTCCTTGAAGCTCCCAGAAGACATTCCTTTGTGTCATATCCCTCTGTCTTTTGTTTATCCTCCGTTGTCTGCCTAGAATTTTCTATTCCCCTCAATGGCCATTGGAAACTTTGTAATAAATATAATTGCCATCTGCATCAGAAAGCCCCAAGCCCTACCTTTCACTAGCCTCTGCTAGTTTAGGTGCCTACACTCTGTTCTCAATACCAAACAGAGACTCACAATCACTTTTTCATGACTCCAGGGGCACTTCTCTGTACTAGGGGCCTATACAATGACAGCTTGAGTTTAATTTATCTTTGTATCTGTGGTCCCTGGCAGATGTACACACTCAGAACATATGTGCTGGATGCAAGCACAAATGATGGGTAAGTACAAGGGAAAAAGCACTCCTTGGCTCAACAAGAAAAGGCCTCTTTTTTTCTCACAGTCAGCTTGTCCTAGGCTAGACACTGCTGGGGCTCTCAAACAGCTGCATTGACTCAGGTCCCTAGAGAACCCCTCACCCCACACATACAACATGTCATATGAGTTTGTGTGATGCCAAAGGCACCCAAATCACTTCAGGGTCACAACAATGAGCATCCATTATCCCAATAGTAGCAAAGAACAGATGCAAAAGTTAATAGAGTTTTCTGGATGACAGACTGCTAGGTAAATGAATCTATGTTGCATTATTTACAGAGAGATTCCAAAATGTGGCGACATGAAAAGGATTCTGTGCTAAGCTGCACCAGTCATGATCAGGAGAGCTGCACATCAGAGACATCCTCCGTGATTGCTACACTGATCACAAGAATCAGAATTCACTGCTGAGCTGCTACACTCATTCCAAATTGAGATACCGATAGATAGCCATCCAAATACTCAATTAGCATTCCAGAACACACTCAGGGAGTTTCAAAGAGCCCAACACTGTTGTGTCATTACAAGGAGAGAAATCTTGTCCCAGCCAGCCTCTTTCATTATCTAGTGCTGTGAAAAACCTTCCACGAGGTGATGGGAAATGCTTGACCTTCCCATGCACTGGAGTCTGTTTTCTGGCCTAGAGCTACCCAGTGCTTCTCTGGTTTCTGTTTAAAATCCTATTTCTAGGAATCTTCCCTTTTTTCCTCTGAGAGGCTTCATTTCACCCATGAGAGATCATTTTTCATTTTACCACTTACTAATTTATATTTGTTTGAAAATTAGTTTGATTGGTAAGCCTGCACATAACTGTATTGGACTTAAAAGGGTTAGGACCTATCTACAGGTTGTGAACAAATCTATGACTGAAATACCATCCCAGCACTACCATAAGCCCACAGAGCATCTGAGCATCTGCTGTTACAGACAAAGAGAACCTACCTGCACATTTTTCACTCATCAGGACTGTTTGGATATGGATAGTAGGTATCCAGATAGTCAATTTGCAAACAAAGTCATATTGCAATAATAATGAACAGTAAGTACATCTAGCTACTTTAAATAAATTGAGCCTTTTGGAATCACTGAAATTAAATTTAAAATGGGGAGAAAAATTCTGTGTGTGTGTACTTTGAGAAGTTTTCTAACACCAGCTAAGAGACATGTTTATACACATTCAGAGTAGCCAATGTGAATAATGTCCTTCTTGTGGTTTTAATTTGCTTTGTAAATACAAATGTAATTGGGATTTAAGGGACTATTCTATATCACCATCACCCTCCTCTGCCTGAGCATGAGTAATCTGATTCCTACAGAGGATGTTGGGGTTTGACAGACAGGTCTCCAAGGACTGTCTCATGTGTCAGCACCGGTGAAAATGAGTTCTGAAGTAGAGTCACACCCCCACGCATGCGTGGAATCCCAATCAACCACAACTCATACATTCATTTGCCTGTGTCTTGCTGCTGATGGCTAATATATTCTTTTGCTTCTGGCAAAAAAAATGGTGAGAAACCACTGGTGCATATTGATAGCATGCATCCTCAAGTAACCATAATTGGGTGAAGAGACACACAGCTCTCAAACATGCCAGGGGACCTCAAACGGCTGTCGTCCTTCAATCTGCAACCAACTGGAAACAATGGACCCCCAAACTGTCAAGGGATTGAAACATTCTCTCATGTTAGGAGTGGAAAATTAAAATTTAACTCCTTGACAAAAGGGGAATTTGCCTGCTAGTGTCACTAAGTATTTTAGCTGAGCACTAAATAGTATCTGATTAAAACTACTCCCTGAGGGAATGTGTTAGCCTCCCTGTCTATTTCTATTGTGTTGTGGATAATTTGTGATACATGGATGTCTGTCTATATTTAAAAAAATCTAACCAAGAGTGTGGAAAAGTAACAACATACAGGGTAAGATAAACCTATTTGGGGAGAAGCAAGTCACTAGTAAGTTTGTGCCCTGGCAGGAACATAATGGATTCCCAGACCCATTTTATTCCCAGCTAGTGATCTATTTGAAGGGAGGAAGATATTCCCAGGAACTCCGGCAGCTGTTTGCATCCAGCAAATCAACCTTTCCTTACCAACTGTGGCTACACATTTATTAATGTGGCTTATATGCTATAATTAAAAAGACCAATTGCTTTAGTTATCCAATACAAATGACAATGAACTCACCAGAGTTCATTGATTCAGTTTTCTGTTATTTAGAATGGTTTGCGTGGATGACAGCTTTGTTGTATGTACAAAGGCCACATTTGTGGACAATTCTAGTTTCTTGAAAAATCTGAAAATGAATGTTCCCCTATGTGAAATGCAACATGGTTCCCCTTTTCACTGATCTCCCCACACTTTTTTCTAGTGTAAGATGTCCAATCACCTTTGGAAATGCTGAATGAGTCAAATTAGGTAGGCAACTTGACTCAGTGCACGGATTGTTTTAGAATATGCCCCAAACCACATGATGACATTACAGTATGGTAGGCACTGACATTACATTCAGTAAAGAGATCTCACGCTCTATTCTGCACCCTCAAATGCCAAACAGCATGCCTGCCAACTGTCGAGTTCTTGCCAAAGGAGGAGAAGCATCCCAGGCCTTTGTTAGTTTTGCTAGGGGTCAAATGTGTCTGTTAGTCATCACCCTCCACGTTGTCTGTCTGATTCTGAGGGACACACACGTCACCAACACCTATGAGTTTCCTATCTTTGTGATAACAGGCCAGGGGGGATGGGTAGCATGCTGGAAAAACAGTGTGCACTTCATAAAATGGCTCAGTAAGGAGGGAGCATATGCAATGCTCATACAGGACACAGAAGGAGCAGGGGCTCAGGGGTGGCTATGCTGCCATCTGTTACATTCTGCCTAGTGTTTTCTGAGTGTGGTGGCCCCCTCCTCCATCCTCTCCTATGCTTTTCAGACCCAAGCCTGGAACCTGTCACTATTACATCATAAGAAACTGTGAATTGTGGCTGTGACCCTAGCTGGAATAGTGTAGTCCCTTCCCTGCAAGACCTACTCACAGGATATTTCCACATATCCATCTCCGTTTCCAACCTCATAGTCTTTCAAATACCTCTATCCCCAACTCAACATATACAAATTGTACATGTGTGCCTGTGGATGCACATGCATTTGTTTTAATTGGCCAGATGTACTAGGGAAAATTAGAAAACAAATAACTTGTAAGGATTTTCCTGCTTAGATAAAATAAATTCAGTTACCTTTTGAACAAAACTTCTGCGTGCTGATCATTTCCCATGTGGGATTCTTTCCGTTCTAAAGATGAAGGGATAGTATTCTTCTGTGCTTTCTGTTGCTGTAGTAAAACACTGATAAAAAACCAACTTGGGGAGGAAAGAGTTTATTTATTTCATCTCAGAACTCCCAGGTCACAGTTCATCACTGAAGGAATCATGGCAGGAACTCAAAGGAGGAGCCTGGACTAAGGACCTAAAGCAGAGACCATGATGACATGTTCCTTACTGGCTTACTTTCCCCTGATTTGCTCAACTAGCTTTCTTATGCATCCCAGGATCACCAGCTCAGGAGTGGCATTCACAGTAGACCGGGCCACCCCATGTTAGTCACTAATCATGAAATTGTCCACAGATATGCCCACAAACCAATTCCCCATGTGGAAGAGAAACCCGCATGGATCTGATGGAAGCAATTACTCAGATGAACTTCCTTCTTCCCAGAGATTATAGTATGAGTATAGTTGACCAAAGGAGCACAAATACACAAGATCATTAATGTCAGAAAAGGTTCAAGAGCTCCTGTCCTTGTGGAGTTGAGTATTCCAGTGAGTTCCCACAGAATGTGATTGCAAGACCATATTTTTGAAGACGCCAGAAACTTGAGTCATAGAATATGGGGAGACTAAACTGATACTGACCTCATAGATTCTTCCATAATGACTAGCATTTATGGTGCTGGGAGGTGTTACACATGCTACTGGAGGGAAAATTGATCCATCAGTCTTACCCAGTTGCAGCCATGAAAGCTACAGTAATGACTATTCTGGCAAGACATGCTCAATGGTGGAATAATAGCATGAAGGTCATGGAAGTAACCAACAACTTTCTAATTGGATTTATGGTTTGTTCCACAAGATAAAATCCATACCTAGTATCTTATCAAGGAAAACAAAGTTATAAGGCCATGATGCTGAATAGGCACAGTATTAAACCCACTCCTAATAACTTGTGGTTATATCCATAAATTACTGTATCTCTCAGCCCTCCTCAGAGAAGCTTCCTTTTGAAATAGATGGTGGTAAGCACAGATACATCATTGGATATATAAACATATATATGTATGTATATGTATATACATATATATGTATATATATATGGTTATAATACATTTGTTATTTTTGTAGACATAGATGCTTTGCTTGTATGTTTGTATGTGCACCATGTGTGTGCAGTACCCATGGAGGACAGAAAGGTGAATTGGACCACCTGCAACTAGAGTTACAGATAGTTATGAGCTGCCATGTGAGTGCTGGAAATCAAACCCAGGTCCTCTTATAAGTGCTCTTAACTGCTGCTGAGCCATCTCTCCAACCCAGAAATGAGGATATTATCATTATCAAAGCAGGTCAGAGAATTTAAGAGTAGAGTTTACATGGCCTGACTGGAGAGGGAGCTATGACCAAAGAACAATGGACAACTATAATAGTTATGTCATTATATCATGACTGTTAATAGAAGTTTCAAGATATTTTGATGCTTGAATTTTTGTATTGATTTGAATTATCAATACAAATGAGAATTTTTCTCATTTTGTATACAATTATGTTTCTTAATGCTTTAGATCATAACACAGTACAACAAAATTCAAAGTTAGCTTCTATTACAAAAACACATTTTGCTGAAATTATGGCAAGAAAAATGATACAAAATATGTTAACTTATTAATAATATGTAACCTCCAAGCTATTTGAAACATAAAGAGATTATTTAATATGATATATAAAGAATAGATAGTATATATATATATATGGCATTTTACTAAAACTAAGCATGTTAGAATTGTAAACATTTAGTCATTTTGGATTATTTTTCAGGTTCAAATTTTTGACAAAAATAACATTACAATAGGCTTTTACAAATTAGATTTTTTTCAATTCAAGATCACATTTTTGGTATTCCTCAATGTTGGTGCACATCACACTCATTAGTTTTAGCAGGTGTTTTGTACTTATTTTCTTTTACTACTCAATTGCCTACCAATTCCCCTGTTGTCAGATCTGTAAGTTGACATTCTATTAATGAAAGGTACTGTGATCTTCAGAGTATTTTTACTTTTAAAAATGAGAGACTGTCTCTGTACTATGTGTATCTAGAAATGGGATCATTGGGTCCTGAAGAACACAGCCCTTCACTTGACTTATTATTATATTACATAGCATGATGTTAATTATGAAGTTTAAATAAAGGCAGACCAATGTTGTACATTACTTTCAAATATATTTTTATGCAATGCAGTTCAAAGGAATGGAAAAGTAAAAATAGCACTTGTGATTACCTTTTCCAAAATTATGGAGAAATGGTTTGAGGAATGGTATACATGGAATTTCAGTTTATGGGGGATATAGGTATTTTCATATTGTTATCTACAGCATTTTGTATAACCAAACTATTTCCTAGAAGGGGGTAGATGAAAATTGAAAAAAAAAAGAGAAGTTTCAAAGAATTCAGAATCAAAATGGCATAAGTATGTAGGTAGTTAATCAGAAATGTCCACAGGATTGGCTAAATGTGAAAATATAATTTGTAGAGCTGTAAGTGACAATCGAGATTATGTACCTTTGGTTAGAGAGCACCCTAAGAGGATGAAGTCACCTTCCAGCAAAGAGCCTTTATGGTTTTTGCAGTCATCTGCAAAACCAATACCTCCTTTGGCTTCAAAGTGACAGCCATTAGGATCTAGTACAACAACAAAAAACTGCTTATATTCTGAATTTATCTCTAAGCAAAGGGTCAGGAACAGGCTTGGTCTCTGCACAGTTTGCCCCTTAGTTCACAGACCAATGATGGCAGAAGGTACAGTATACAGAGGACTGTCATCTGATCCTCTGCCCTTGGGGAACCAGTGGAGACTAAATCAAAAACTTTAAAACAAAGCCTAAACACTGAACAAGGACAATAGGTATGCTAATATGGACAGGGAAACGCTACAAGGCCTCAACTCTGCACATAGCACTACAGACAACTAAGGAATGCTGAGAGTGGAGGAAATGGTCCTCCTCAGGGAGAAGAACACCAATGGGTTATCCAATACCAAATGACCCTGAAAACATACACACAAGTAACTTTATAGGGACAGAGCATGTTATATTGATGTATTTAGGAATACATATGACTACACATATGCATCTACATATATGTAGACAATGAATGAAAAAGAGTCTAGCCATGAATTTGAAGGAGAGCAATGAGGGGGTATATGAGAGGGTCTTGAAAGAGGAAAAGGAAGGGTAAAACGATATAATTATGCTATAATATCAAAAAATAATAGAAACCATTTTTTAGAAAAATAACCTGGACCAGCGACATAGCTTTATGGTAGAAAGCTCACATAGCATGAGCAGGCCTCTGGAATATATTCCCAGCACTGAAAATTAAAAGTAACCCATTAACCATAAGCAGTTAAAGTGGTGCCATAATGTCCATATGTAGAAAATGAACTAAGATCTACCCCTTTCTTCCACAAGCTCCAATTATGTGGTCAACTTGTCATCAGTGACAGTCTACTCACTCCAGAGACAGGTGCAGTGCATCCTCCTACTGCTACACAGTAAACCCACAAAGGAGCCAAGCAGTCACTGTTTTCCAAAGAGTTGCTGTGTATGAAATTTGCTTAAACCAATGGTTTTCAACCTTCCTAATGCTGAAACCCTTTTTTTTTTAATACAGTTCCTCATGTTGTGGTGACTCCCAACCATAAAATTATTTCATTGCTATTTTATACCTGTAACTTTACTACTGTTGTGGGTGGTAATGTAAATACTTGATTACAGGATATCTAACCCCCAGAGAGGTCACAAGCCATGGGTTGAGAACCACAGGTTTAAAATTATATTAATGAAGTTACAGGACTAGACTGCTTCCAGGAAAGGTGACAAGAAAGCAGTGTGGCAAGCCCTTGGGTAGATCAGCTGCACATCTTTCTAGTAAGTCCGTAAGACTGGATCCAGAGCTGAAACGTGTTCACAACCCACTCCTGTCCTACCAGGAGCCAGACAATTATCAAGAAAACCTGAGCCTGAATTCTGAATTGCTTGTGTTGTTAAGTTCTGGAGGGGGACTTAAAATTGTCCTCTGAAGAGAAGTGGTAGTGTCTGCTTGCTGGAGGGAGAGAAAGAGAATCTCCAGCTCCTGGGCTGTGCAGACGCTCCTTAGAGATAACTGGGAAATGAAGAAAGCAGGCATCAGAGATGTGTGACCAGGCAGATACATAGATGAAGGCAAATGGTCATTGACCTAGAAGTCAAAACAGACATGGATTCGCAGGACTCTCAAATCCCGAATCTGTGAGATCTTCCGCACTGGGTATGGCACAGGATCACTAGTCCACACTGGTTTCTAATTTTAAATTTTTCTCAGTTCCTGATTTCATCCTAGCTGTCCCTCTACAACAGACCAGCCTGGAGAAGTCTCTCAAGCATGATGTCACCCCTATTTGGCCTATCCAGCCTTTGTCAGGCACTAGATTAAAAGGAAAGGAACCATAATTGATCCCAAAAGTAAGACCTCATTTCTCCAAGACACATTTTCCTCCAACTGTGGGTACAAGGAGCACCCTACAAACAGATTGGAGCAACCACACAGCATACCCCAGGTTGTCCTGTGTATCTACCTTCTACAAGCCTGAAGACAAAATAATTCTCAAAATTTCAACAAAACATCTATAATCTATAAATATCTCATCTCCATTAAGAATCATTTCACTGTAATGTTGTGGTTAGTCTTGTCAGCACCAGCTAGAGTCACCTGAGTAGAGGGAACCTCAGCTAAGTAATTTCCTTCATCAGACTGCACCTGCAATGTGGGTGGGGCATTTTCTTAATTGCTAACTGATGAAGTGGGACTTAGTACACTGTGGGCAGTACAAATCCTTGGCAGGTGGGCCTAGGCTAAGAAGAGTAGCTGAGCAAGCTAGAGGATGCAAGCCAGTAAGTAAACAGTGCTCCTCTGCTGTTCCTGTTCCAGGTTCCTGCCTCAAGTTCCTGTCTTGGCTTCCCTCCGTGATGCACTGTAAACTGAAATAAACCCACTCCTCCCTAACTGCTTTCTGTCAATCTATGATCACAGCCATCAAAACAAAACTAGGACACCATCCATCCCTTAGAAACTTTGGTGGGACACAGTAAATTCTTTGGAAACTTTGTTTCCAACTTTAACTTTCTTTGGGTGGTGTTTTATTGCCACTTGAAGCAATACATGCCTTCCTTCCTCCAGCTTCAACATAACAGGGTACAATTTGGGCAGGCATTCCTGCCACCCTAGAGATATGTGATGTGGACCCTTGGCAATATAACCAGTTTGATTTCCCACATAACTAACCAGAAATTTTATCTATGACTACAAGAATGCTGGTGACTTAACACGATGTATCCTATTTCCTGAGTCCATCAGTCACATCAGCCTGTATTCAGTAGCTTGCTCTAACGTCCTATCAAACACATTTTTTCATGAAATGCTAACACCTAGAACTTATACAGAACATCTAGAACTCATCCAACATTAGACACAAACAACCCATCACAAATGTGTTCCCATAAACTGGCATTTCCCCCAAAGACACAGAAATGTCAAATAAGCACAGTAGATATTAGAATTGTTAGTCATTAGGTGAAGGCAAACTCAAAATATAAGGAGACTAGCAGTAGACTGGCCCTGCTGAATAAGGTAACAGTATGTTGGCAAGAGTGTGGAGAATTGGGAATGGCCTGCACAGCTTATAGAGTTGTGTAAGATAAGACAAATTTGTCATATCTTAGAATATTGAACACATGACTTTCATGTAATCTAGCAATTCTAACCTCAAATGAATGCCCAATATAGGAAAGACAGGAAAACGCTTGCAAATACTTCCACACAGATGTTTACAGGAGTACTATCCATCCATCCTCAAATGGGGAACATCTACTTCAGTTGGCTTGGGGCTTCTATAACAAACAGCGCAAGTTTAATAGCAAGGTACCAGTGTGGATGGTCTGGTTTTCGTGAAGCTTCTTTGTGCCTTAGAGAAAGAGGGAAGTGGGCAAGGGAGGCAGCAAGGGAAGCAGGGAGAGAGAGAAAGGGAGATCCATCATTGTTTTCTTATATGAGCAATAATGTAATGCTGATTCTATTATGATTCCTTTGTGGGCCTCCACCCCCCATTATGCTATCTAAACCTGACTGTCTTCAAAGTCTCTGCCTCCAAGGAATATGGACATCTGCATTTTATGAGGAAAAATATTCAGTCACTTACACTCTCCTCTTGCCCCTGCCCAAGCCATGTCCTTCATTCATGCTCTCTGCAAGTCTTAACTCACTCTAGAGTCAACTCTAAAGCTTAAAGTCTAAAGTCTCCTTAAATATCACCCAATCAAATGAGTGTTAAAATTAAGGTGTGACCAATCCCAAGGAAAAATTCTTCTCTAGCTATAAATCTTTGCAACCAAAGAAAATGTAAAGATAGAAAAAAATTAGAATAGATGCTCCTATACCCAAAGAGTAGAACAGTAAAGAAGAACAGCAGATCTTGAACAAGTCAAAAGCATGTCAAGGCAAATCCATAATATTTATAGATGTGCTGGGGTGTCTGTCACTCCCAGGTTTGGAAATGTGCCAGCTTTGCTGAAACTTTGTTGACACAGGGCAACATTCCTTCCCTCTTGCAGAGAGAACCTGTGCATTCTGGGTCTGTATTGGTGGCAACCCTGCTGATCTCAGAACCACTTTGTTGTCCTCCCCATTTCTTTCAGGGTATCAAATGTCAAAACTAAAATGCCTCCATGTTACAGTCTATCCCATATCTGTACTTCAGTCCCTCTGTTGAAACAAGCAGGAGCTGAAGGCACAATGCTACCTGCTGTCCTTTGCTGATTATGTTCAGAGGTGCCCTCAGGATAACTTTAAATGGATGCTTAGTGGTGCTCTTAGCGTGATCTTCAAAATAAACTTTGTCACTGCATACAACGTGGTAAAGCTAAGTGTTTTTCAAATCCCCAAGCTTTTAGCTAGGTTTTCTCAGCCTTCTATTTTCCATTACATTTCAGTGTAAGTACTCACAGGGACTAAGCAAACCTCCCTTTGACATTTTGTCTAAACATGTCCTTGGCTGGTGGTTCGGTGACTTGAGTTGGAACCCACATAACCCATGTGAAAAGCAGGCATGGCAGCCCACAGTGGTAATCCCAGTGCTCTTATAGAGAGGTGGGAAGCAGAGAAAGGGACTTCCTCAGAAGTTCACAAAGCAGCTAGGCTAATGTATGTGGCTGCCAACAGCAAAAGAGAGACCCTACTTAAAACATAGTGAATGGTGATTACAAACACCCTGGCTTGTCCTCTAACTGGCACATAGAAACCATGGAGCATGCACACTCACATGCATACCTATACAACATATCATACATATACACCATATCAATACACAAAATTAGTCTCCTCAA
This sequence comes from Onychomys torridus, assembly GCF_903995425.1. Lineage (NCBI taxonomy): Eukaryota > Metazoa > Chordata > Mammalia > Rodentia > Cricetidae > Onychomys > Onychomys torridus. The sequence goes on along the minus strand of NC_050443.1, from coordinate 49,304,106 downwards.
GTCATACAATTCAATTACTTGTGAGTTTTACCCTCGATAAAAAAAAAAATAGAGCTCAGCTGGGAGGGGGTGGTGCACACCTTTAATCTCAGCACTTGGGAGACAGAGACAGGCAGATCTCTGTGAGTTCAAAACCAGCCTGGTCTACAAAGAGAGTTCCAGAACAACCTGGGCTGTTACACAGAGAAACCCTGTCTCAAAAAAAAAACAAAAGAAATAAAACACAAGTTCACCCAAGTTCTTTTCTTTGCCCCTTTCTATACTATCTCCTTTCCTTCTGCCGCTCACTTCCATCTGAGACATTCAGTCGTCTTAATGTCCATAATACATCCACCTTTTATTTATAACTAACTCTGTAATTTTCAAGAAGGTATTATTTCCTCGATATCTTTCCTGTTTGTTTTTTGAGGTTTTGTCAAAATTACTGTTTAGCACTTCCATGACATGTTGATGTTTTTCTTGCATGCACCTCACAATGCTTGCAGTTTCTACCCAATTCCAAGTTTTAAATCATCCTTCACATATTGAGTATGTTACAGCAGCATACTACTGAGTGCCATTTGATTCCATCATGCAAGGGCAACATTTTATTCTTAGAAGAGTAGACACTTACTCTGTGCATATAATGCATCTGTCCTAACTACCATCTGTGGACTTGCTACTTTGCTGCTTACATGTGTCTGTGCATTCGTGCGTGCGTGCGCGTGTGTGTGTGTGTGTGTGTGTGTGTGTGTGTGTAAAATCCTGTTTGTTCTGTTTCTCAGGTATGATGGTTACTTTTAATTATTAATTTGATGCAGCACAAAATCACCTGGAAAAAGAGATTGTCAACTAGCGAATGTTTCTATCAGGTTGGTCCATGGTGTGTCTGTGTGGTATTTCTTCATTGTGTTAACTGAGGTGGAAAGACTTATCCATTGTTCATGGGAACATTCCCGAGGCAGTGGCTCCTTAACTGCACAGGAGTAGAGAAGTGGAGGTGAGTACAAGCATGCTTGCTTTCCTTCTCTCTCTGTTGTTGACTTACTAGCTGTGACTGACCGCAGTTGGCTGTTTCAAGGTCCTTACACTTCTACTTCCCCACAATGAAGGGCTGTGACTTGGAATTGAGAGCTAAAACAAACCTTTTTTCCCCTCACCTTCTTCCATCAGTATACTTTATCAAAGGAACAGGACACAGAACTAAAATGTTGGGAAAACGTTGGTTTCTACAGACAGTGCAGTCATTCTTCACTGAGGAGATATTTCAGCAATTGTATTGTCAGTAGAGCCTTTTAAAAATGAACCCACTTCAGTGCAGTTCATGAAACTGCAAACCATGAGCAAAAACAGCATTTTTCTTCTTTGCCACTTGTTTTCCAGAAGGGGGAATGGCCAGTGTTCTCATCTGTATGTGCTGTACTGTTTGAGGTCAAGGGGTCCTACCCAGTGACTGCCGTCTTCCCTCTGGTGCAACAGGGATACTTAGGACATCTTGACCAACGAGGGATGGAAGCTCCAGAATCACATTCATTATAAACACTCAAGTCCATCAAATTCTGGAGCAGGAAGTGAATGATGCCTAGAAACGTTTGTGTTGATCAGTGTGCGGTGGGTTACAGAGACAGACTCAAGTCACCTGGTGATATATTTATTTATTTATGAGTGTGATATGTATATACATGATATACAAATATGTTTTTATTTGCATTTGCATATCTAAGTTAAGTGCTGGTGTATGGATTCCATAATTGCACAGGTGGAGCTCATAGGAGCTCATAGTATGACCTCAGGTGCTGATCCTTGTCTTCCACCTTGGTTGAAGCAGGGTCTCCTCTGCATGGCTCACTGCTGTGTACTCTAAGCCAAGGGCTTCTGGGATTCTTCTGTCTCTGCCTCCTATCTCCTCATGAATGCTTTGTAATTACAGATACACGCTACTGCATCTTGTTTTATAAGTTCTGGGGATTTGAACTGAATTCTTCACACTTGTACACCAAGCGATTTATCCACTGGCCTATCTCCCCAGCCAACTTAATGATATTTTTAAAAGGGTACAGTCATTGGGTATGCATCAATTTGAGAATAGATTTCTAAACTGTGTGACTAGTTTTCAACAATAAATGGTGTACTATATGCCATTGTCACATGGCCAAATGAGAAAATAGTTAATTATACTACCACAACATGAAGTGAATTATGATCTATAACATAACTGCTAGGTGAGAGAGGTAAATCCAAGAAGGTGAGCTCCAGGAAAAAAAAAACAAACAAACAAGGGAAGGTCTGAGCAAGGCCAATAAGGCCAATACAAAAATTCAAGATACAAGTCAACTTCCAGGAAGGTTATCATGGAATACACTTCAACTATAAAGTCGGTCATCTTGTAGAGATAAAGCTATAGGCAACATATAGCAAGCAAAAAGTCAGCTTATCAGCAACTATCTGGGTCCTGAGCTAAGGGGAGTTCCCAGGAATGTATGTGCTCACATGCATGTGTGTAAGAGGGCAAGGACAGTCAGAGCAGGAGTCTCTAAGGAGAGGGTCCCTGTTAAAGAACAAACCCAGCTTCATTCTTGCAAGTACTTTTCAGGCAAAAGTCACAATCAGAAAGAACAAGACCAGAGTCCAAAAAGCTAATGAAAAGTCTTGGGTATAAGAGCAAATTTTGCTCTCATAATCCAAAAGAACATAATTTCGAATATACAGGCAGAGCAGAAAGGCAGAAATCAGCCATTATCCTTAGGTAGTCAATAAAGGAAGAAGTCAGGGTGGGAAGGAAGATGAAAACAGCCATGCTGATCTCGCAAGCCTTAGTCAGCCTTCATCAGTGCCTCAGAGTTAAGATTTGTCAGCCAGAAGTGGTCAGTCCCAATTTTCCCTGCTTCGTTCCATCTTTGGCTTGGCTTTGGCCCGGAGAAAATGGCCTCATTCAAGACCACAGATCCTGATGAGTTGCAGAAAGCATCTAGTATACTCCTTGCAGCTGCACAGCAAGTTCTTTCTTCAAGAAAGAGGTAAACAGTCCATGTTCCTACCATGACAAAAGTATGGTATTCAGAGAAGCTATCTAGTCTAGAAGCAATGTTTTACCTCCACATGCATATCTAAAGGCCTTAAATAGCCTTGAAGTCACAGATTAAAGTGCTCAGCCTGGAAGGAGGGGACTGGACCTGCCTGTACTGAATCCACCAGGTTGAAGTGAATCCCCAGGGGAGTCTTGGCCCTGGAGGAGATGGGAATGGAGGGAAGGGGCTAGGGGGAAGGTGGGGGCAGGGGCGGGAGCAGGGAGGACAGAGGAACCCATGGCTGATGTGTAAAATTAAAACACATTACAATAAATTTTTTAAAAAAAGGAGAAAAAAATTAATTTAGACAGAGAAAGGGACCAAGAAGTGGGCTTCCCACAGCAAAAGTGGGACTTTCAAGTAACACAGAGCCACCCAAGGAGACTGGGCTAGTCAGGTTTCCTTTACTATGACAAACATTTCAGAAAATCAACTGAAAAAGAAGAACAGTGATGGTGTGATTTCAGAGGGAGTAGCCTCCAGGCTAGCTATGCAAGCACGAGGACCCAAATACAGAAACCCAGAACCCACATAAAAGGATGTGTATCTGTAATTTCTGTATTTGATGGAAAGGATTGAGATAGGCAGATCCCAGGGGCTCCCTAGGCTGGCCAGTCTAGTTTCAAATGCTAAGCTAGCACCAGGTGCAGGAAGAGGACTTGCCTCAAAAAACAAGGTAGATAAATTATTAAGGAAGGCATACCAGTGTCAACTACATACCCAATATGGGCAAGCTCACCTGAACATACATGTACACACATGCATATACCCCACACACACACACACACACACACTAGAACAGAGAGAGAGAGAGAGAGAGAGAGAGAGAGAGAGAAAGCTGAAGAAGAGGGAGAAAAGGAAGAGGAAGAAGAGGAGAGGGAAAAAAGAGAAGGAGTAGAAGAAGGAAGAGGAGGAGAAAGGAAGAGAATGGAGGAGAAGCAGGAAGGAAAGGAGGTGGAAAGCAAGTGTTTTGGCTCACAATGCCTGAGTCCATTGATCTGGGCCTGTGGGCATGCAGCACACCCTGTCAAGGAGCTCATAACATGGGAACATTACCCAGTGTCTTCCAGAAGCCTTGAGAGAGGGGCAGGAGAGCATAGGCTCCCAATATCCCCTTCAAGGGCCCACATATCATGACCCTATTCCCTTCTGCTTCTCCCTACCTCCTAAAATGTCAATCCCATGTCAGTAGCACCTCAAGCCGGGGAATCACACCTTGAAGTCATGGGCTTTTTGAGAACAATCAGGATCAAAATTGTAATGGAGATAGAAGAAGCATGATTTATGAACTGGGGAGTGGGGAAGGGAGGGCAAGAGATGTTTTGGACAGATGTGAGCAAGTGAGCAAAGGGTATCAAGTGACACTGTGGTCAGCTAAAATGAGGACTGAAACCAACTGTGGGATGTAGCAACAGGAAGTGGCCTTCGTCATAAACTGGAGAGAAAGACATTCAAGCTGTAGAGAAGACTGAGAGTCAGGAAGTTAGAGACAGACCATACACACAGCTCTCTGGAGGAATTCAGACCAACTCGTATCAGGGAAGAGTGAAGTAGTTAAATGAGGAAGTGATTTAAAAGAAGCTGGTCTGGTTTTGTTGTGTTTTGCACATGGAAGCTTGAGTATTCCCTGTTCTGGCAATAGATACTGATTTTAGTTAACGAAAGCTGTTTCATCAGTGTAGCAAAGGGTAGCACTGTTTTTAAATCTCTGGAGAAAACCTCTGGACTTGTGTCATGTATATTTAACAAGAACTATTAGAATGGATCTCTCAAAGCCAGATCCAGGCTAATCATGCAGGGAGATACATTCCAGGGGTATCTACACCTTTTTCATACTTTATTTGGCCTTTTGACTCCTCCATTCTGAGAATGACATTAGGAACCAAGGAACATTGTAACACTCCATACTGTACAATTCCAATCAGATCTTAGGGATGCCACATACTTGTTTAAGCACCACTTGGCACTGGGAATATCTGGTACATGAAAGACAGAGGAGGATTACCCCTGGTGATATGGGAAATGAGAGAAGAACCTCCCTTGATTAAAACTCAGCACCTTTAATCTTCTACTGTGCTCTTAAATACCAGCAGGTTTCAGCCCATTATGGAAATGAAGCCCCCTTCAAACAGAATCATTTTAACAGGATGTTACAAAGAATATTATCCATTCAAGAAGCTGAGTGTGGGCTGCCAAGAATAAAATATGAATGGTGGGAAGAATTCAGAGTGCTCTGGGACCCATGGAGATGACTATGGGTGTTGGTCAGTGAGCCTGTGTAGAAACTAGCAGGAGTGTTATGGTAACCCTGGAGGCTTGGCACATCTTTAATGAACAAAATATATTATCCCCAGGATCCCCAAATCAATTGCTTATATATCCATTTCCCACGTTGTCTCCTCCAAATGTTTGCCTGTTGCAGAAACACCTGGATCTGTTAAAGGCTGCTTAGAGCCTGTGAACAGCTTGAGAGCTAAAGGAAGCCAATGAGAGAAAGAAACGCTGCTTTTGTCTCCTTCAAGCCTGATCCTCTCTATAGCTACATGTTCTCAACCCTGAGAAAGAGAAATCACATGCATTTCTCTTGCTCTCCTCTGCAACACTTTGTAAATCTAAGGACGCCTATACATTGTACTTCCTGAATCAAGAATGGCAAAATTGGTCACTCATATACCGTCTCTCCATTCCTGACTCCTTGGCCATTACCACTTGCCCACACAGAACTCAGACACCAGCAATTAGTCATATTCTTGGAAATTTCCTTGTCTAGCACTCCTAGAGGGAACATAAATGTCTCCACTATCTTCCTTCCTACACACACACACACACACACACACACACACACACACACACACACCTTGATACTTTACTTTGACATCAGTTTCTCCCTTATGACCTTGACAGCATCCCATTCAAAACTAAATGCTAGTCCATTATTTTTCCTATGTGATACCTTCCTTCCTACTGTTCCATAGAATCGAGTTGAAGATCATGAGAATGGCCTGGAAAGCCCTGCAGGTCAGATGCCAGTAAACTACAACTCCAGCTCCTGCAGGAAGTTGCTCCTTATCTCTGCCTTCAGACACTGTTTTCACCTCCATGCTGTTGTCTCTAACCTACTTCCTCTTCCTCTTCCTTCCATACCCCTTTCTACTTAGGTCATCCTGATTGATGCTTTCTAACCTCAATGACCCAGGAAGCCAAGAAAGAACAGCAAGTAGAAGCCAGGTTATAAACCTTCATATCCCACTCCCAGCAACATACTTATTCCCCCAAGTCACCTTCTAAAGGTCCCATTACCTTCCCACATAGCACCATCAGCTGGTCTACAGAGCTAGTCCAGGACAGGCTCCAAAGCCACAGAGAAACCCTGTCTCAATAAATAAATAAATAAATAGATAGATAGATAGATAGATAGATAGATAGATAAATAAATAGATAAATAAATAGATAAATAAATAGATAAATGAATAAAACAGTATAGAAAATCTCATGCTAACTTGTAGAATATCCTTGGCTGGCATCTTAAGGTCTATAGGCAGTGTTCCAAAAATGTTTGCTGACTTAATGGATCTAATGGCAAAGCTCCCTACTTTCTGTTGCTGTACAAATGCCCTGACACAAATTAATGAAAGGAAGGTAAAGTGATTTATTCAGCATGCAATTCCAGATTACACTCCATTATTTCAAGAAAGTCAAGAATTTAAGGTATATCTACCATGGAGAAAGAAAAAATGCTTGGGTCCTTGCTTGCTGGCTACTTAGTTGATTTTCTTCACTCTTATGCCGTTCAGGGTCCAACCTAGGGAATGGTGCCACCCACAACGTGATGGATTAATTAAGAAGACACAGCCACAGGGCAACCCTATCTAGATAAATTTTTTTATTAAAATTCTTTTTCCAGATGATTATATACTGTGTCAAGTTGACATTTTAAACTAACCAGTATACCACCAAGTTTACTACTAACATTTATTAGTATTCACGATTAATATTTCTTGTACAAAAAATAAACTGGCAATTAGGTACTCCAAGCTGAGGATTTATTGGGGGTTAATGGATGCTCGAGGAGGGTAGTCATGTTTCTCCAGTGTTGAAGCCATTGGTAAGTTGCCCATGACTCAGTAAACCCCATGTCTCTGTATACAAGCAACCCTGATTAAACTCAGTGGGTCATTTTAAAAACACATAAGTAGGAAGAGGGCTTGTTGAGAAAAAGAAATAATTTAGAGTGACTCGGAAGAGAATAAGAGGTCATATGGGTGAATATCATCAAAATACACTATATACAAAAGAATAAAAAATATGTAAAATAAAAAGTATAGAATCATAAATAGTTTAAAAATAATAATAAACCAGAGAAAAGGAGCATAAAAGGAAGAATTTGCTGCTAGTGGGGCACTCTGGACTCCTGGATAGGCTTTCCGTGACCATCAGGATAAATTGTTGAATGGTTAGTACCCCCTATAAGGGCTTATCTGATGATTTTCTGAGCACATAATTGAACTCATTCTTTGTCCAGCATTTGGCTTGTTTACCTCATTTCAGTTCAATGAGCCATTCATAGTTTTAAAAGTTCCCAAGTTCTCATAAAGTTTTGAGACTATTTTTTGATTCTATTATCCTGATAACTGAAACCAAATTGGGAGTTTCTACCTGTTTTTCTCCTGAATTATTTCATATTTTAAAGTTACATACTTTTTGACACTGACTAAAGTGGGAAAACATCATAGATAACAATCGTGTATTTTAGAAGATGAAAAGTTTAAGAACAGCTTAATAAAAACATTACACCAAGGAGCTAGGGAGATGGTGCAGTGTGTTAAAATACTTATGTTATCACAAGGATTTGAACTCATATCCACAGAACCCATGTAAAAGCCTGACCCCAGTTAAACACTTCCTTCAACAAGGCTCTACATCCTACGCTCCCCAAACAGTGCCACCAATGGGGGACCATGGATTTAAATACATGAGTTTGTGGGAGGGTCATTAAACCACCACAAATGAATTAGAATAAAGAAATATTCTCCTAGCCATGTAAACATGGAATGTTTGAATAGGTATGAAATGTCATCAGATCTTCCAACAATGACCGGTTCTATCTGGCCTGTCATTGCAACAACAGAGAGGAGCCTTGTCTTAATTTCCATATATAAACAGTCACTCACATTTACACCAATGCCAATGTGATTTTCTGGCACAGGATGTATCTTATCCAATTGAGCTTTTTGTTGTAAATATTTTAGCAATGAACTGGCCAATTTTAAGACAGGATGTGCACAGCTGTACATCACAGAGCACACATATGTCATTCACCAGACATCACATAGTGAGGACTTGCTCTTCATTGAAACAGGAATCAATAATTTTTTTGGAAGGAGTAGTTTTTGAGTTAATATTTTCAATACCTGACAGCCTTAAACTTAAGAACTAGAATTCTAATAGTCAAGTCTCATGAGAGGATGATGGCATCATCAACCAGCAGAAATAGATAGTAGCCATATTAAAGATAATGCAGTATATAAAGGAAGTGGGAAAGTGCTCAATGGAAAGATTTTTCTCTTTTTTTCTCTCTATATTCCTAAAAACATGAAACTCCCAGGAGCTACATAAAGATTTTTTTAAATGCCTGATTAATAATAAGAGGAAACTCCCCAGAGCTTTATAAAGATAAGGAAAAAGCCATGAACTAAAAAGAACATAAAACAGTACTTTAAAAGAAGGTTTATAAAGTGATTAAAAAAACTTCAAAGGTGAACCTCAGGAGTATAGAAAAGGCTCTATGAGAAAAGCTACTTCACACTAGCATGAGTAGCTGAATATGAATCCCTAATACCTACACAAAAGCTGGTGCATACCTATTACTCAGTACTAGGGTGGGAGATAAAGACTAATGCACTCTGGAGGATTATTGACAAGCTAGTCTACCTGAAAGAACACATTCCAAGTTCCATTTGAGACTATGTCTCAAGCAATGATGTGGAGAATCACTGAAAGAAGATACCTCAAGCTGACTTCTTGCATCTAAATGAGAACACGCAAACAAGAACACTTGTACACACACACAAGCATGATCACATGTACACACACATTGACACATAAATAAAAGAATGAATAGCAGGATAGCCACTCAATAAAATACTTGCAAACCAAATCCAAGGACACACCAAGAAGATCATCCACCATAGTCAAGTAGGCTTCGTCCCAGAGATGGGGGGATAGTTCAATATACAAAAATCAGTAAATGCAATCCACCATGTAAACAAACTGAAAGGAAAAAAGACACATGATCATATATCATTAGATACAGAAAAGGTTTTGGACAAAATCAACACTTCTTCATGCTAAAAGTCCTCAAGAGTTTAGGGATACAAGAGACATACCTAAACATAATAAAGGCAATTTACAGCTAGTCAATAGCCAACATCAAATTAAATGTAGAGAAACTCAAAGAAATCCCACTAAAATTAGAAACAAGACAAGACTGTCCACTCTCCATAGCTATTCAATATAGCACTTGAAGTATTAGCTAGAGCAACAAGACAACTGAAGGAGATCAAGGGAATAAAATTGGAAAAGAAGTCAAAGTATGGTTCTTTGCAGATGATATAATAGTATACATAGGTGACCCCAAAAGTTCTACCAGGGAACTCCTACAGCTGATAAACACTTTCAGTAAAGTAGTAGGACATAAGATCAACTAAAAAAAATCAGTGCCCCTCCTATATGCAAAATGACAAACAGACTGAGAAAGAAATCAGGGAAACAGCACCTTTCACAATAGTCTCAAATAATATGAAATATCTTGCAGCAAATCTAACCAAGTAAATGAAAGACTTGTATGATAAAAACTTCAAGTACTTGAAGAAAGAAATTAAAGAAGATATTAGAAGATGGAAATATCTCCCATGCTCATGGGTTGGTAGGACTGATCTAGGAAAAATGGCCATCCTACCAAAAGCAATTTACAGACTCAATGTGAACCCCATCAAAATTCAAACATAATTCTTTACAGACCTTGAAAGGACAATTGTCAATTTCATATGAAAAACAAAAACAAAATAGCTAAAACAATCATGAACAATAAAACAACTGCTTTAAGTATCACCGTCCCTGAATTCAAGTTGTAATGCAGGAGCTATAGTAACAAAAACTGCATGGTATTGGCATAAAGACAGACATACTGACAAATGGAATTTAAGACCCAGATATAAATAAACATACATGCAGACACTTGGTTTTTTTATTAAAAAAAAAAAAAAAGCCAGAAATACAAACTGGAAAAAAAAAAAAAAAGAAAGCATCTTCAACAAATGGTACTCATCCAACTGGATTTCTGCATGTGGACAATGCAAATAGATCTATATTTATCACCCTGCATAAAACTCAAGTCCAAGTGGATCAAAGACCTCAACATAAAACCAGAAACACTGAAGCTGATAGAAAATAAAGTGAGGAATAGACTTGAACACATTAGCACAAGAGATAACTTTCTGAACAGAACACCAACAACTAAGACCAATGACTAATAAATGGAACCTCATAAAACTGAAAAGATTCTGTAAGGCAAAGGACACTGTCAATAAGACAAAAAAAGGCAGCCTACAAAAATGGGAAAAGTTGGGTTTTTTTTTTTTTTTTTTTGTTTGTTTGTTTGTTTGTTTGTTTTTAACCAACTCTAAATCTGATAGAGGACTAATATCCAAAAATAAATAAAGAACTCAAGAAACTAGGTATCAAACACCAAAAAGTCCAACTTAAAAATTGACTACAAATCTAAACAAAGAACTCTCAATAGCAGAATCTCAAATAGCTGCCAAAAAAACGTTAAATGTTCAATATCCTTAGCCATCATGGAAATTCACATCAAAACTACCTTTATTTCTATCTTCCAGATATCAGAATGACTAAGATCAAAACCACAAGTGACAAATCATGCTAGTAATGATATGGAGCAAGGGGAACACTCCTTCATTGCTGGTGGAAATACAAACTTGTACAGCCACTGTGGAAATCAATATGGCAGTTCCTCAGAAATCTGGGAATCAGTCTACCTTAAGATGCAGCAATACCACTCTTGGGCATATACCAAAAGGACATTCTAAATTACTGCAAGGACTCTTGCTCAATTATGTTCATAGCATCTTTATTTATAATAGCCAGAAACTGGAAACAAATTAAATGTCCCTTAACTGAAGGTGGATAAAGAAAACATGGTACATTTAAAGAATGGAATAGTATTCAGCTGTTCAAAAAATGACATCATGAAATTTGGAGGTAAATGGATTCAACTAGAAAAAAAGTCATTCTGAGTGAGATAATCCAGTCCTAGAAAAACACATTTGGTATTTATCACTTATAAGTGAATATTGGCCAATAAGTAAATAAAAGAAGGAATATCTAGAGGTGCATGGATCTCCCTGTGAATGGAAAATAGAATAGATTTTACAGATGTACTGAGAGCAGGTAGGGATGGGAACAGTAGGGATTGAGGGGAAATGGGGTGGAGGGAGAGAGTTATGAAGAGATGGTTAGAATTGGAGGGAAGTTGAGAATTTGGGAAGAAACAGTGCAGGAGTGACTTCCTGGAATCTATGAAGCTGATCCTAATGAGGACTCCTAGTTGTGGGGAATATGAACCTTCAACTGGCCATCTCTTATTGCTAGGCAAGACTTCCAGTGTCAGGACTGGACTACATTCAATTCAGTTGTTGGCCAAGGGGGTCCCATGGAAATCCCTGAACAACTCAGGGTTATGCTAAGACAAAAGTTAGCTCTCTGCAAACTGACAGCAGATCCTCATTGATGAGCACAACATCCACACAACCCACTGAACATGGAGAAGTTGAGCTGATGCCTACCTGGAGCCTTCACCAACAATCCATCCTGCCTGAAAAATATGCTAGGGCAATGGTGGCCCAGAACTTGTGGGAGTAGCCAACCAATGTCTGATTTGACTTAAGGTCCACTCCATGAGAAGCATTCCATACCCAACACTGGTTAACCAATAAACAGAGCCTTGATAGCCCAGAGTCCTAGAGTAAATCTAAACAAAATCAGAACAATGATTCCTAATGATTCCCTGCTATACTCAAAGATCAGTGCCTTATTCAGTCATCATCAGAGAGGCTTCTTCCTGCAGCAGGTGGGAACAGATGCACAGACCCACAGCCAGACTTTATGTGTAGAGAGTCTAAATGGGATGTCTCCTTCAAATCTCTCCCCTCAGAGTTTGGAGAATCCTGAAGAAGTGGAGGTATAAATAGGGTAAGAGCCAAAGGGGATGCTGGACCCAGGAGGACAAGATACATACACTCTCACAGAGACTGAACAGCAAGCACGGGGCCTACATGGGTCAGCACCACGTCCTCTGTGTGTATATTATAACGTTTAGTTTAGTATTTGTATGGGACTCCTGACTAGGAGAATGAGTGGGTCTCTGACTCTTTGGTCTTCTTTTGGAACTCTTCCTCCTGTTTGGCTGCCCTGTCCATTTTTGATATGAAAGTTTTTACTTCATCTTGTTATATTTTATTTTATCATGTTTTGTGGTTATCTCTTAGGTGATGAGAGAGAGAAAGGGAATGGATCTGGTGGAGAGGTGGGGAGGAACTGGGAGGAGTGGAGGGAGGAGAAACTATGATTATGACATATTGAGAAAAGAATCTATGTTCTCTATGTTCAATAAAAGAAAATAATAATAAAATACAATGTGTACCTAAAAAGAGAGAAAAAAAAGACTATCAGGTTAACCTCAGATATACTTTTATTTTTGATAATTTCATACATTGAAATTAGAGGTTTTTGTAAAACTATTTCATTCATGTATTACAATGTATTTTGATCATTTCATCCTCTACATTACTCTGTCTTATCTCATTCTCAATGATTTGTTGTTGTTGTTGTTGTTTTTTCCAAATTAGCTCCCCACCTTTTCTCGTGTCTTATTTTGTGTATGTGACCACTGAATGTAGTTAGTGTTCTTGGAGTCATCACAGATAGATGTATGGACGTTTAGGCAAATTACTAATGTCTATATCCCTGAGGAATATGATCTGACCCTTAGCTGTGATAGACTGTTGAAGGGCCAATTTTGTACAAGACTTATGCACATAAACACAGCTGCTGTGCACTCATGATGGCAATGGCCATGAGAGATTTCACAAGTTCCACCCTCAGGCGCTTACATTCTTTTTGACCCTGTTTCTACAAGCTTCACCGGGCCTTAAAGGGGGTGATATAGGTATACTGTTTAGGGTACTCAAGAGTCACTTAGCATGTTGATCAATTATAAATCTCTGTGTTGACCAACTCCCAATTTCAGAAGAAGGTGCTCTGACAAAAACTAGGGGTAATCTGTGTGTATAAACATAAATAATCAGAAAGCATTTTGACAAAATGTGTATTTACCAAAACAAACATAGTAGAACACACCTAAAGTCCTGTTATCTCACTAGTCCTGGGCTTTTAAGCAGGTTAATGGTAAAAGCCATTAATTTGCTTATGTGAAATGAACCTCAATGGCAATTAGCAAGTAGTTGGCTGCCCCACAATAGTCATGCCACTATTATATTGGTGGGTGTATCCTGCCTGGCAGGTCAGTATTTTAGCATGCAGGAAGCATAACTGGTTTACACCTTTGACTTCTATACCACAGTGTCCTGCATATCACCTTCTAGAACTATGAGCACCAGCCAAAAGAAAGCAAGTTCTCTTTAGTTCCAGCTTTATTTCTCTGTGTCCCATAGACAAAATGTGTAGTATCTTTAGTATGAAGGCTTCCTGTCTGTTTCTGGGTGGTAGCCAAAAGCAATATAGGCACTTCACACATGGTACTGGATTTTGCTTTTGTAGTCTATTGCTTTTAGGGGCAGTGTCATCTATTCACACAGATTACCTCCATTTAACTTTGTGTGTGTGTTTTTTATAAATCATATTTTTGTTAGTTTTTAAAGAAGTACATTTTCGTTTTCTTCATGTACAGTTTTGGCTAACCCTCCCTCCCTTCTCCCCTTTTTTATCCTTTAGCCAATCCCTGCTTAACCACCAGTTTTCACTGCCCAATTTTAATGCCACATGTGCTTTACTCCCCACCCTTCTTAAGGCACTCACTACCCTGCAGCTCCTTAATAACTGGCATTAAGTGTGTTCAATATCCTTAGCCTGCATGGAAATTCACATTAAAGTACTTTTGAGGTTCCATCTCATCTCAATCAGAATGGCTATGATCAAGAAAACAAATGACAACCAGTCTGTCAAGGCTGTGGAGAAAGATAAACTGGTACAACCACTGTAGAAATAAATGTGGGAGTTTCTCAAAAGCCTAAAACTAGGGTAGCCATATGACCCAGGTAAAGCACTCCTTGTCATATACCTAAGACAAAGATACCTGCGCATCATCCCTGACCATTGCTGATCTATTCAAAGTAGCTAGGAAATAGAATCAGCCTAGACATACATCAATGGCTGAATGGATAGTAAAGAGGTGGTACATGTGTACAACAGGATTCTACCCCACAATAAAGAAAAGAGGAATTATGAAATTTGCATGAAAATGAATGGAATTGGAAAATATTATACCAAGGGAAGGAGGCCAGACCTAGAAAGACAAACACCATATGTTTGTTCTCGTGCGTAGATGCTAGCTTTGAATTTTTAGATTTATGTGTGTGAGTTAGAGTGTGAGTCTGTAAAGGCCAGGAAGTAAGAAAGGAACAGATGTACTTTCAAAGAGCGTATTCCCTTAGCTACCCCTCTTCTCCCTGACCCCAGTCCCCCTTCACTTTATCTTTCCTCTCAACCTTGCTCTCTTCTGTGAGAATCCACGCAACTATTTTCTAAAGTGCTATTTCAAACAGCAACTGTGCTGTCTTCCAATTACACAACATCCTCACCAACACTTGGTATACGCAGTTGTAATCTTAGTCACTCTATTTGGTGTTAAATATAATCTTGCATTTTTTAATTTGTATTTTCTAAGAATTAATCATGTTGAGAAACTTTAGGGCTGGTTAGTTTCCATTCCTATATCCGCTTTGGTGAATAACCTGCCTGAATATGTTGTTATTTTAATGAGGTTTCTGTTTTCATGTTAGATTTTGAAGATTCTTTAGCTAGTCCTACTAGTCTTTTATCAGATTTGTACTTTTAAAATACCTTCCCTAGTCTGTGACTCATATCTTCACTGTCTTTGCAGTGGCACTTAAACAGGACAAGTTGTTTTTTTGTTTTGTTTTGTTTTGTTTTGTTTTTTTAATGAAGTCTAGTGTATCTTTTTGTGGTCTTTGAAAAGAAAATTTTGTCTAGTTCAAAACCCCAAAATATCCACCCTTTTAATTTAGAAATATTATTGTTTGCCTTTTATATATGATACTGTTATTCAGTCCTAGGTTGTGATGGTTAAACTTCATTGACAGTTTGACTAGATTGAGAATCACCTAGAAGACATGGCTTTGTGTTTCAGAAAAGTTTAATTCAGCAGGAAGACCCACTCTGAAGATGGTAGGTGATGTCATCCCGACAGAGCAAGAGGAGGAAGCCATCTAAGCTCTAACACCCATGTCTCTGCATCCTGGCTGTGGATGCAATATGAACACCCTCTTGATGCTTCAACATGCTCCTTTCCCACCATAATATGTTGCATCACCCCAAATCATGAGCCAAATAAAACCTTTTCATCCATCGATTCAGTTATTTACTTTGTCACAGCAAAGGTTAAGAAAATAAACAATACACTGGTATTCTGTATTTTTCCACGACTGTAAGTAAGTTCCCTCAAAGTCTCTATTTTCATTAGTTTGGTGCTAGATCCACAAATGCAATTATATTCTACATCTACTAACAGTGTGTCCTCACTAAGTTAATTTATTACTATAAGTAGTTTTATTGAAGAGATTCCATGTTTTCACATAGACAATTATTTTAGTTTGAATATTAAATGTCCTCAGCTAATAACATTCTTTAGGAATGTTCTTGAAATTTTAGAAAGTGGGGCCTAATTGTAGGCAGTAGGCCACTGGGAACAAAGAATTCTCAACAAAGGGAAATCAAATGGCTGAGAAATACTTAAAGAAATGTTCAACTTCCTTAGCCATTGGAGCAATGCAAATCCAACTACTTTGAGGTTTTATCTTAAACTAGTCAGAAGGGCTAAGATCAACAAGACAAGTGAGGGCACATGCAGGCAAGGATGTGGAGCAAGGGAAACATTCCTCCGTTGCTGAGGTAGGCTCAATGTGTATAGCCACTATTGAAATCAGTGTGATGAATCCTCAAAAATCTGGAACTAGATCTACCTCAAATGTAGCTATACCACTCTTGAGCAT
This sequence comes from Onychomys torridus, assembly GCF_903995425.1. Taxonomy (NCBI): domain Eukaryota; kingdom Metazoa; phylum Chordata; class Mammalia; order Rodentia; family Cricetidae; genus Onychomys; species Onychomys torridus. The sequence continues at coordinate 49,287,731 of NC_050443.1, read as the reverse complement.
ATACCCAAAGGACTCTACATCCTACTACAGAGAAGCTTACTTGCTCAACCAGGCTGCTCTATTCACAATAGTCAGAAATTGGAAACACCCTAGAAAGCTTTGGGAGTTTGATTGTAACTGGCTCCTATAGTGAATTAGGAAATGTGGCTTTACTGGAGTGTGTATGGCCTTCTAATGATAGTTTTTGCCTGGTTGTGAAAGAAGAGCTTCCAAAACAATATGGAATGAAAATTTCTTGACCATAAGATCCTCATCTTGCTTTTACCTTAGTGTGGAATCATTTGGTCCCTTCATCTTTAATATTATGTTCATTGGAAGTTTTACTAGATGTTCTTGACAGCTAAAGGAACTTTTTATCTTTTCCTAGAGGGACTAAAAATAGAGATAGATTTTCTTCAAGAATGTTCTTATGTTTTTACTGAGGTAAGATTTTTCTCCTATTTTGTTGGTGTAAAGAATTAATCCATTGATACTGAGCTCCTGAGATAAACCTCACTTTATCATTTTATTACTCTTTTTTGTGAATTTATTTTGATAAAATTTTGCTTAGTGTTTCTCTGTGCACTTCAAAGAGATATAGTGTGTGTGCGTGTGTGTGTGTGTGTCTGTGTCTGTGTGTCTGTGTGTCTCTGTGTGTGTGTGTCTGTGTCTGGCAATACACATGTTTGGCTTGAGTAGAAATCTTAGCCTCAAAAAGTCACTGCCCTTTAACTTTCTTTTATGGTTTTACTATGATGTATCCTTTCTCTTAAATACTTGATTACATTTGCTGAGCCACCTGGGAGAGGATTTTTCTGTTTAAAACTGCAAGTGTCATCTATTTAGCAGACATAGAACTATTCTGGAGTGATCATTATTAATTTAGAACACATTGGTCTGAAGACAGATCATTCAGCATGGTGATTAAAGCTCATAGTGTTGTGTTGTGTTGTACATTGAAACTTGCTAGAAGGGCTGTTCTAACTATTCCCACCACACACACACACACACACACACACACACACACACACACACACACACACACACACACACACACACACACACACACACACACACACACATACACACACACACGCACACAGACACATACACACACACACGCACACACGCACGCATGCACGCACACACACACACATACACACACACACACACACACACACACACACACACACACACACACACACACACACACACGCACACATACACACACACATACACACACATACACATACATACACACACACACATACACACACACACACAGAGAGAGAGAGAGAAAATAATATTGAGGGTAGTGGATATTTCAATTAGTTTATTATAGTGATAACTTCAATATCTAAATATATACAGAGATAGATGATAGATAGATAGATAGATAGATAGATAGATAGATAGATAGATAGACATTGATAGATAGATAGATGATAGATAGATAGATAGATAGATAGATAGATAGATAGATAGATAGATAGATATGGATGGATAGATAGAGAGACAGACAGACATATAGAGTATAGACAGTAAATAGACAGATATCAAAACACAAAGTTGTGTGTCCATGGGTCCATGCAACCTATTTTTCAATTATATTTTAATAAAGCTGAGAAGTATAAATCAACATTGAAGATTCCATCTTACGCCTGTCAGAATGTCTAGGATCAAAGACACCAGTGACAGCTAATGCTGGCCAGGATGTGGAACAAGAGGAATACTCCTCCATGGCTGGTGGGAGTGCAAAATTTTACATCCACTTTGGAAATCAATATGACCATTTCTCAGAAAATTGGGAATTTACCTGCCTCAAGACCTGACTATTCCACTCCTGGGTGTATACCCATAGGACAGTCAACCATACCAACAGGATACTTGTTCAACCATTTTCATTGCAGCTTTATTCATAATAGCCAGAAACTGGACACAACCTAGATGTCCCTCAACTCAAGAGTGGATAAAGAACATGTGGTATATTTGCATGATGGAGTATTATTAAGGTGCTAAAAATGATGACATCAGGAAATTCACTGGCAGGGGGATAGAACCAGAAAATATGATCCTGAGTGAGGTTACCCAGACCCAGAAAGAAAAACATGGTATATACTCACTCATAAGTGAATATTAGCCCTAAAGTAAATGAGAATCATGCTACAAACCACAGACCCAGAGAAACTAAGTAACAAGGAGAACTCAAGGGAGAAGATGCATCAATCTTGCTGTAAAGGGGAAACAGAATGGACATTGCCAGTGGAAGGGCAAGATACTCCAGAGACCTGGGAGAGAACCAAACACAAATGGCAAAACAAAGTCAATGAAATGACTCCTGATGATATTCTTCTATACTCATAGATTGATGCCTAGCCCAATTGTCATCAGAGAGGCTTCTCCCAGCAACTGGTGGAAACAAATACAGAGACACACAGCCAAACATAGGCAGAGCCTGGGGAATCCTGCAAAAGAGGGAAGGGGGAAGGATTGTAGGACCCAGTGGTGTCAAGGACACCACAAGAAAACCCACAGAACCAACTAACCTGAACTAATAGGGGCTCATAGAGGCTGAACCCATAACCAGGGAGCCTGCATGAGACTGACCTCAGCTCTCTGCATATATGTCATATTCTGTATCTTGGTCTTCTTGTGGGACTCTTAACAGTGAGAGCAGGGACTGTCTTTGACTCTGTTGCCTGCCTTTGGGACCCATTCCTCATATTGGATTGCCTCATCCAGCCTTAATAAAAGAGGAAGTGCCCTGTCTCACTGCAACTTGATATGCCATGGCTGGCTGATATCCATGGGAGGCCCACCTCTATCTGAAGAGAAATAGAGGGGGAGGAGTGGATGAGGGTGGGGAGCAGAAGTGGAGGGAAGAACTGAGAAGAGGGGAGGGATGAGAAACCTTGAGACGAAAAAACTATAAACAAATAAATAAAGCTGAGGAGACAGTCTCAGGTGATTTATATAATATAAAACATCCTTCATATTTATCTCTATAGCTGCCATCTTGATGTTTGTCATTGTTTTATGTCACCTCATGTTTTCATACATCATTTGCATTATAGCTAGAGAACTCTCTTTACCTTTGCTTACAGGGCATGTTTGCTAATGAGCATATGTGATATCATTTCCTTAGATATCTTCTGTCTCCCCACCCCACCCCCAAGGATTCCCATGATATACCTTTAGGTACATTACAGTGGCTCTGCCACTCCCTGACTCTTTCCTGTTTTAAAATTTATTTATTCCTCGTGTCTTTTACATTATCCCTCCAGATCCCACCCATCTCTTGCCTGCCCCACCCCAAATAAAACAAAATGAAATTTAAGAGAAAAAGAAGGGAAAAAAAGAAGGGGAAAATCTCACTGTGGAAGCTGCAGTGTGACACAGTGAGTCACACAGCAAACAACTCCTTTATCCTTGTGCTTTTACATGAGGCATTTATCAAAAAGAATCAATGGTCCATTTCAAGGCCCCTGGTCCTGCTGTACCCTCAGTGCTGGGCTCTCACTGGAACTCTTCCTGGACATCCAGTTGCTGCCCTGTGTCTTGAAAATCCTGCCTACAGTCCTGGGTCAACAGGACTGACCCCACCAGGCCCCCCTCTAGACTCCCCATCCCCCCACTCCTCTCCAGCAGATCACAGATGAGGTGGATGTTGTGAGTGGGCAAACACATAACCCTGGCTCTGGGCCTGGGTAGTTGCAGGGTTGGTCAGACCACCAGCTCTCCCCTGTCTTCACCACCATGGTGAGCTCTCCAGCATTGTCCTGCCTAGTTCACCCATTGCAGCAATGAGCAAGGGGCAGAGCAAGTTCTCAAGCTTTCACACCCTCAGGGTGGGTTCTCCCACACCAACACCTTTAGGGCCAGCTCTACTGTGTTGCCCAGGAGAGGTGTAGGAGCCACTCTCCCAAGTGCTGCAGCTGATGGGAGTCAGGGACAGCTTTCCTGCTCTCATGACCTCAGGTCCAGCTCTCCCATGTGCCTCAGTCATTGATAGGTGTAGAAGGAGGCATCTCTCCCCCACTCATGCTGCTTCAAGACAAATGAGCAATGGGGACAGCTCTCCCATGGTCACAACTTCAGGGCTGGCTCACCCACACCTCTGCCAAGAGGGCTGACTCTATTGTGCTGCCCAAGTGAGGTGCAGGGACTGCTCTCCTGAGTGCTAAGGTTGGTGAGAAGTTGGGTTAGATCTCCCCTCTGCTGCAGGTGGCAAGGGGCAAGAGGAGGAGGGAATCTTTCCTCACCCATGCCACCACATGGCATACATGAGGGGTGTGACCTGCTCCCCCATTCTCATGCCCTTCAGGCCAGGTCACACATGCCCCTTTGAACAAGGATCAGCTCTATTATGCAGCCCTACAGAAATGTAGCGTCCTCTCTCCTAAATGTTCAGCCAATGTGGCAGCATGAGTTCTCCCTAGATTATTCCCTAGTGTTGCAGCCAGTGAGGGGTGGGGCTAACTCTACAGAGCCCAGGCTATCACCTCTGCCAATAGAGACAGCAGCTGCATCAGAGCCTGATCCCAGACATGGGCCCCACAGAAGCCATGGCCCATATATCACTGTGGCCGTGAATGGTAATCAAGCCACCCACCTCTGCCCACTCCTCATCTCTTTCTCCTCTTCAGATATGCCTCTGTCCAAAGGACATGAACCATTTCATCTCTCTCTGTCTCTTCCATATCAATCCATACATTTGTTCACCATAATAGTGACCATCTTCCTGGTGCCACAATGTGGTGACATATTGTGTACCCTAATAAAATTTGCCTGAAGATCAGAGGACAGAACAAGCCACTAGATTAAACATAGAAATCAGGCAGTGGTGGCACACATCTTAAATCCTAGCACTCAGGAGGCAGAGAACCATCTGGATCTCTGTGAGTTCAAAGCCACCCTGGACTATATGAGATTGACTCAGTCCAGGGGAGAAACAGAGCCAGGCAGTGGTGGCACACACCTTTAATCCCAGTATTTGGGAAGCACACACGCCTGTAATCCCAGCACCAAGAAGGAAGTGATATGGCTGGGCAAAGAAAGGTATATGGCTGGGTGGAGAAAGGTATATAAGGCGTGAGGAGACAGGAACTAGAGCTTTTCTGCTGGAGAGCTTTTCAGGCTGAGGAGTCCTAGAAATAAGATATAGCAGTGGTTTGTTCCTTTGTCTCTCTGATCTTTCAGCATTTACCTCAATATGTGGCCCCAGGTTATTATTATAAGACCATTTTAGAATTCATACAACACAGCAAGGTGCTGGGTGGGCCAGTGTTTTCTTCTCGGAGCCTAGAGCAAACCACCCCAGGCCCAGATCTGAATCTCCTTGTCCTGCTTAGAGTGTCATGGCCCTGGGCAGAACCATGCTTCCTCATCACAAAGAGATCATCATAGTGTACAGCTGCACTGCACCAGGCACCTGGCAGGCTCCTCATTGGCACTGAAGTATTGCTGGAGAACTCTCGAGATCCTGGGTTAGAAAGCCCAGGCTGAGATCCATTGAGTTCCACCTGCCGCCTTCTTTTCTTTATAAATGGTTTCCATCCTGTGTTCTCAAGCTCACTGTTCCCTCCTTCTGTAGTTTCTTAGGACATTGGGTCATTAGCCCTATCTGAACACATTTCAGAATCTGTTGTTTTTATCTGTCCAATCTTGATTTGGGTTTTTCTTATACATGAAAAGGTGTTTGCATTCTGTGATGATTTTAAAAAGCATCAAGTCTGAGTCACTTTTGGTTGATCAATTGTTTACCATACAGCAGCTCTCTTTCCTATTTCTTTGAAAAATCTAAGAATATTTTTTTATGATACACTGAAATTTTTCCTTTGCTGACTTATCTATTCAGTATTCTTGTTTTGTTGTGTTATTATTACTTAGAAATTATTTTATCATTTCCAGCTTTACTTTTATGATATGGTATATAGGTCCAGCACATTACTTGGTTTAGGCTGATATTAATGCCCATTATTGAATCTAGAGTCTCCTAAGTTTTCTTATGATGTGTGAGTTTTTACAGTGTGAATAATAGAGACAGGCAACATTCTAAGTCCTCAATACACACCAGCACTACTGCCTAATCCTTTCAAATATCCTACCACTCCATGCCCAGGAAACGTCCTTACACACAGGTGCTGATTTCTAGTTTCTAAATAAGCAGACAGCCTAGTTGCTCTTGTTCATCTCAGCTACTCAGTCCTACAGGCAAGGAGCCAGTCAGCGTGTCCCAAGATTTCCCTTCATTTTGCCACAACTGAAGCACTCTTTTTTGATGATTTTGTTTCTTTTCTTTTATTTTTTAATAAGAAAAAATTTTCATTCATTTTACACACCAATCAAAGATCCCCCTCTTCCCTCCTTCTATCCCCCCAGCATCCCCCTTCCAACCTATCCCCCACTCCCCACCACAGAAAGGCAAGGCCTCCCATGGGGAGGCACATCTAGTAGAGGCAAGTCCAAGCCCTTCCCCCTGCCTCAAGGCTGCACAAGGTGTCCCACCAAAGGTAGTGGGCTCCAAAAAATCCCCCTCATGTACCAGGGATGGACTCTGATCCTACTGCAGGGGGTGGGGGGGCCTCCCAGGCAGATCAAGCTACACAAATGTCTTGCCATGCAGAGGGCCTAGTCCAGTCCCATGCAGGCTCCACAGTCATTGATTCAACTTTCATGAGTTCCCACTAGTTTGGTTTGGTCGTCTCTGCAGGTTTCCCCATAATGATCATGATGCACTTGCTCATAGAACCCCTCTTCTCTCTCTTTGACTGGACTCCTGGAGCTCTGCCTGGTGTTTGGCTGTAGATCTCTGCATCTGCTTCTAACAGTCATTGGAGAAAAGCTCTATGTTGACAGTTAGGGTATATTCACCGATCTGATCACTGGGGCAAGCCAGTTCAGTCCAGACACCCTCTGCACTATTTTCTAGTAGTCCAAGCTGGGGTCATCCTTGGAGATTTCTGGCAACTTCCTTAGCATTGGGTTTCTCTCTATCCCTATGATATCTCTCTCTATCATAGTATCTCTTTCATTACTTTCCCCCTCCATCCCTGTTCCAGCTCAGCCATCCCATTCCCTTATGTTCTTATCCCCCATACCCTACCCCCCATTCCCACCCCTCATCCCCAGGTTACTCATGGAGATCTCATCTATTTCCCCTTCCCAGGGCGATCCACGTATCCCTCTTTGGGTCTTCCTTGTTAACGAGCTTCTCTGGAGTTGTGGGTTGCAGTCTGGTTATCCTTTGCTTTACATCTAGTACCCACTTATGAGTGGGTACATACCATGTTTGTCCTTCTGAGTCTAGGTTATCTCACTCAGGATGATATTTTCTAGTTCCATCCATTTGCCTGCAAATTTTATGTTGTCATTGTTTTTCTCTGCTAAGTAGTACTCCATTTTGTATATGTACCACATTTTCTTAATCTATTCTAACTGAAGCACTCTGAAAGCAGCAGTGTGGGTATGTCTTACAGGCTTCCTGCATGTTCTGTCACCTGTACCTCAGTGGCAATTACCCTTCATTGTCAGACCACGTTGTCTTCAGAACAGTTTTCCCAATATGTCACGTGTTGTGTTTTACTTCTCAGTGTTCAAGGAGGACAGTTCCTTCTGCCACTCCACCTTGGGTCAAAGCTGAGGTGAGCCCCACCCCACTCCTCTGAATCTACTTAATTCAGGTAGTGTAAGGTCTAGCTTAACTATACAGAAAGATGTTCTTTTGCATAATCTCTTGGGGCTTTCAGTCTACACAACACACACACACACACACACACACACACACACACACACACACACACACACACTGAAGTAGCATTAAATATACAGTGGAATGTTACCTGGTCTCAAATTTCAATGTGACATTTCTTCCCATTATGAATGTCTGTCACAAGCCATGTAATACTGAGGACTATAGTTGTCACTGGTAAAACTCACAAGTATTTTCAGCACTTTACATCTTATAGCTTCCATGCATCATAGGGATGAGAGGTCACGAGCCACAGCCCCGTCTCCCTCCCTCTCACTGAGGGTGCTTCACATGGGATCATTTTAACACCCTAGAAGTCATTTTCTGTCTTCTTTGGTGTCTGTGGCTGCTGAAGGGTTGATCTGTTCAAACAACATCATCATCTCCCTTCTTGTGTGTATATGTGAGAGAAACAAGACCCTGGAAGCTTAATGCTCAGCCCTCAGGGGCTCGGAGCTCCCAAACACCACCCAGGCAACTGATGGCGTAGCCTGTGAATTTTCTTCTGAGCCACTGCATTCACGACTTCTAAACCTGGGTTTGGCTCCTGAATGAAAACTGTTACAAAGTGGCAACTACACCCGACAAATGGGTTTTAAATATGAGAATGCTTTCCTCTGAGCAAGAAGCAACCGGAGATTAGAACCCTTTCTGTCTGCTTGTATAAAAACTTAAAATTGCACATCAATGAACAATAAAATCTCACTGTTTGGGCTTACTGTAAACTAAGTGTACAATAAATATGAGATTCAATTTATATCAGCAAAACTGTACCAGCAGCTCAGGGCCTTGAGGGACCAGGATGAAAGCCTGAGGGGTAGGAGCTGAGTACTTCTACCAGATTTGTTGTTTGAAAAACTAGAAGAGTTATAAGTCTTTGAGGAAGTTTGTCCAATTATTTCTAAGGTGCACAGTGTCTATGACTTCAGTGCAGATCCTTTCAGTGATGCAAGGGTCATCACACTCGTGGCCAGACATGCTTCCTTAGAGCCCACAACATCAGCACTACAGAATGCTCACCATCAGAACAGCAAGGGCTTCAATCAGTCAGAGCTGTAATGTGTGCATGGGTTCTTAAGTGTTCATGCATTCAGCTTTATAGATCCTCATTAGGTCGTGTAAAGGAAAGGGGGGTCCTACTTTTTACAGTGAGCCTAGACTAAATTTCTGTTAAGAGAAATCTTATTTTCCTATGGATTTCTATCATCAGCTTAAGGACTGACTTCCTAAGAAGACAAAGCAATTTTGCCTATTAAGAAACATGTGTGGGGAGGGGCCAAGAAGTAGACAATGGCAGAGCCCTATTTCAGTTCATAAGCCAGCCTGACTCCATCAGTCCTTCACAGCTCTTGGTTTCTGCAGGAATTTGCCAGCCTTGGAGCTGGAGAGATGGCTCAGTGGTTAAGAACACTCACTGCTCTTGCAGAGGATCAATGTTTAGTTCCAGTACCCACAACTATCTCTAACTGCAGTTCCAGAGGATCAGACACCCTCTTCCAGCCTCCATGGGCACAAGACTTATGGTGCATATACATATACAGACAGAAAATGCACATAAAACAAAAGTAAATAAATAAAAAAGAAATATGCCCCGCATGGGTATTCTATTCCACGGGTGACCTACTGCTGCTTCCCAAAGTTCCCCTACCCTAGAACCTTCTAAACTGGGGCTTAAAAACAAAATAGCCTGAGAAAGAAATCAGGGAAACACCACGCTTCACGATAGCCACAAATAATATAGAATGTCTTGGTATAACTCTAATCACATAAGTGAAGAGATCCATATGACAAGATATTCAATTATTGGAAGAAAGAAAGAGAAGATAGCAGAAGTTGAAAAGATCTCCCACTCTCATGGATAGGTAGGATTAACATGGTGAAAATGGCCATCTTACCAAAGGCAATCTACAGATTCTATAGCACAGATCTTAACATGTTTATTAATAAAAACAAACCTGGAGCCAGGTACTGGGGTCAATGCTGAAAGATCAGAGAAGCAGAACAAGCCACAGCCACCTCACCCTGCCTATTCCTCAGCTGATCCTGTTTGGGAGGCCTCTCAACTCAACTGTGCTGTTCAAAAGTCTAAAAGCTTAACCAACTCTAGTTCCTGGTCCTCATGCCTTATATACCTTTCTGCTTTCTGCTATCACTTCTGGGATTAAAGGCGTGAGTCACCATGCCTGGCTGTTTCCAGTGTGGCCTTGAACTCACAGAGATCCAGATGGATCTCTGCCTCCAGAAGGCTAGGATTAAAGGTGTGTGTGTCACCCTTTTCTGGCCTCTGTATCTAATGACTGTTCTGTTCTCTGACCCCAGATAAGTTTATTAGGGTACACAATATTTTTGAAGAATACAATATCACCACAAGATTCAATACAATCCCTATCAAAATTCCAACACAATTCTTTACATATCTTGAAAGAACAATACTCAACTTCATAAAAAAACAACAACAACAACAACAACAGGGCAGCAAAACCAATACTACACAATAAAGGAACTTCTAGAGGTATCACCATCCCTGATGTCAAGCTCTGCTCAGAGCTATAGTAATAAAGATAGCATGGTATTAGCATAAAAACAGACATGTAGATCAATAAAATAGAATCAAAGACCCTGAAGTAATTCGACACACCTCTGGACACCTGATTTTTGACAAAGAAGCCAAAATTATACAATCAGAAAAAGAAAGCATCTTCAACAAATGGTGCTGGCATAACTGGATGTCAGCATGTAGAAGAATGCAAATAGATCCATATATATTGCCCTGTACAAAACTCAAGTCCAAGTGGATCAACGACCTCAACATAAAACTAGATACACTGAATCTAATAGAAGAGAAAGTGGGAAATAGCCTTGAATGCATTGACACAGGAGACAACTACCTGAATAGAACACCAGTAGCATAGCCACTAAGATTGACAGTTAATAAATGGGACCTCCTGAAACTGAAAAGCTTCTGTAAGGCAAAGGACACTTTCAATAGTACAAAACTGCAGCCTACAGAATGGGAAAAGATCTTCACCAACCCCACATCTGACAGAGGACTGATCTCTAAAATATATAAAGAACTCAAAAAACTAAGCATCAAAAATCAAATAATCAGACTAGAGAGATGGCTAAGAGACTAAGAGCACTGGCTGATCTTCCAAATGTCCTGAGTTCAATTCCTGGCAACCAATTGGTGGCTCACAGCCATCTATAATGAGATCTGGTGCCCTCTTCTGGTATGTAGCCGTACATGTTGACAGAATGCTGTATGCATAATAAACAAATAAATAAAACTTTAAAAATAATAATCCAATTTAAAAATTGGCTACAGAGCTAAATAGAGAATACTTAACAGAAGAATCTCAAATGGCCGAGAGACACTTAAAGAATCTTTAGCCATCAGGGAAATGCAAATCAAAACAACTCTGAGATACCTTCTTATACCAGTCAGAATGGCTAAGAGCAAAAATACTAATGTCAACTTATGCTAGAGAGAATGTGGAGCAAGAGGAACACTCCTCCATCGCTGGTCAGAGTGCAAACTTGTACAGCCACTTTGGAAATCAAAATGGATGTTTCTAAAAAAACAAAACAAAAACAAAACAAAAACTGGGAATCAATCTTCCTCAAGACCCAGCTATACCACTCTTGAGCATATATCCAAAGGGTATTCAATCATTCCACAAGGACACTTTCTCAACTATGTTCATATCCGTGTTATTCATAATAGCCAGAACCTGGAAACAACCTAGATGCCACTCAAATGAAAAATGAAGAATGAAAATGTGGTACATTTACACAATGGAGTATTACTCAGCTATTAAAAACAATGACATCAGGAAATGTGAATTCAGAAGATGGAACTAGAAAAAAATCATCATTAGTGAGGTAACCCAGGCCCAGAAAGTCAAATATGGCATGTACTCACTCGTAAGTAGATATTAGCTGAAAAGTAAAGGATAATCATACTACAATCCACAGACCCAGAGAGGCTAGGTAACAAGAAGGGCCCAAAGGGGGGACAGGGACACTTGGATTTCCCTAGGAAGGGGAATAGAAGAGATATCCTGGGTAGATTTGGGTTAGCATGGGTGGAAACATGAGGGATTGTGTTGGAAGATGCTGGATGGAAGGGGAGAGAAATGAAAGGTAAGTCTTCATGGGGGCATATTTTGGGGTCAAGAAACCTGGTACAAGGGAAACTCCCAGGAATCCACAAGAATGACCCCAGCTAAGATTCCTAGCAAGAGTGGATAGGTAGCCTGAACTGGCCATCTCCTGTAACCAGATTGGTAACTATCCCAACTGTCATCAGAGAGCCTTCATCCAGTGACTGATGGAAACTGATGCAGAGATCCACAGTCAAACACTGGGCTGAGCTTGGGGAATACTGCTGAAGAGAGGAAGGAAGAATTGTATGAGCCAGAGAGTCAAAGTCATCCCAAAGGAATGCATAGAAACTACTAAGCTGGACTCATAAGAGCCCATGGACTCTAGACCAACAGCTAGGGAATTTGCATGAGACCGACCTAGCCCCTCTACATATGTGTGACAGTTACATGGCTTGATCTACCTAGGAACTCCTAGTGGTGGGAGCAGGGTCTGTCCCTAAGGCTTTGGCTGACTTCAAGAACATATTCCTCATACTGGATTGCCTTGCCCAGCCTTAATACAAGGTGAGGAGCGTAGTCCTACATCACTTTGATATGCTGTGTTTTGTTGACACCCAAGGGAGGCCGGCCCCTTTCTGAATAGAAACAGAGGAGGAGTGGATTGGTGGAGGGGGAGAAATGGGGGAAAGGGATGGGAGGAGGGGAGGGAGGGGAATCTGCAGTAGGGATGTGAAATATATAAATAAATTTAATTAATAACAAAAAACGGGGAAAAAAGAAAGTAACAAGGAATATGTAGCTTAAGTTTTCCTCGTTCCAGCTCTTGCGGTCTCACAGTCTTGCAGCCACTCAGACCCAAATGAACACACAGAAGTTTATACTAATTAAAACTGCTCAGCCATTAGCTCAGGCCTACCACTGACTAGCTCTTATACTTAAACTCAGCCCATTTCTGTTAATCTATAAGCCATGTTCTGTGGCTTTACCTATGTGCCATTACATGCTGCTCCCTGGATGGCAGGCTGGTGTCTTCCCACTCAGCCTTCCTATTCCCAGAATTCTCCTTGTCTGCTTGCCCCGCCTGTATTTCCTGCCTGGCCAATCAGAATTTTATTTATCAACCAATCAGAGCAACATATTCACAGCATCCAGAGCAACATCACACATCAGGAATATTATTCAACAACTACCTGGCAGCCAGCATTGGCTAAGAACATTCCCACTCATGAATTCTAATGCTCACAGCATTTAGAGTAAGAGTCCTTTCAGGGTTCTAGACCAGGGCTTCCTAAACTTTCTCCAATCACAACCACTTTTCCCTAGAGAAATTTTTATGTGACCCATGGATAAATAGGCATGAACATGAGCCATTTACTGATAATGGATCAGAAAGAAATATACTTTAAAACTCTTCTTGTATTTATAACTTCATCACTTATTAAAGACAAAACAAATGTACACACTCGCAGAATGTATGTAGTTGCTGATTTTTGCATAAACTAAATTTCTGGTGAATATTTGATAAAGTGACACAGAACATCTTTAGTGTTTTCAAGAGTTGATGACATTTTTATTTTACATTGTGAATGCTGAAAACTCCACTTCTAATCAATGCATAGTACAAAATGGCCAGAGTACATCTAAGGCTGCCTCAGAAATGTTGGAAATTCTATCCTTATTAAATCCAAAATTCACATAACATTTTCAAATACTTATCAAACTCAAGTTAGCAATATATGCAGCAATTTTTAAATTGCAAAAAGTAAACTAATTATAGTTACATGATTGTAGGGAAATATTAAAAGTCTGGGAGTTCCATAATTAAACCATAATGAGTCTTTCTATAACTGGGTAAATATAGTTACAAAAAATGCAAATTTTACTGTACAGTCTCAGCGGCAAGTAAGGTATTTCAGGCAGGGTGCCTTGGTGTTGTATAATGTGACAACAAATGTGATTATTCTTGTTGTTCTGTTCAGAACCAACAATGCAGGGAAGTCACATGATGTTGCACAGGTTGACAGAAACATCTCAGATTCTTTGGGCATTTAATTCTGAACTAGTCTCTTGTCATTGCAGGTTCAAGAGCCTTTTGCTGTTGCTACATTTTTGTGACCTCCACAACTAGCTATACAACCCCAGTCCAAGTCATGACCACAGTCTAAGAAGCTGTTCCAGATAGAGTCTTACTATCATGCACATTGCATAATTTGATAAGATCATGGGGATACTGTGGCAAAACTGGATCTCGGTCCATCTGCCTCTAAAAATGATGCTTTATACATGGGCCTCTCTGTATGCGTGGGGTGAGAACTCATTTGTGTGAGAACATGGAGAGGCCAGATGTTGTCATCTGGATGTCTTCCATAGTCCCATCTCCACAATTTCATCTGTGACAAAATCATTCAGAGACCCTGGGTTCACCTATTTGCCTGGATTGCCTATCTGACCCCAGCACTGACATCAATTACAGCCATGCCTTGCTTTACATTTGGGTTCTAGAGATCCAAATTTATGTCCCCCTGCTTACAGAGTAAGCACTTTACCCCTGAGCCACCTCCCCAGCCCCAGGATCAAATTAACAAAATACAGTGATTCTCCATATAGTCCTAGGTGTTCATCTCTGGTGAATGTCCACAAACACCTTCCAGTCAGGAGCCGAACCTAACTACTGGGGTTGCAATGACTTCTATTCTGGCAATAAACTTACAGACTATATTTTAAAAATGAGAACAAATGTTCAAAAATAAATTTACAAGGAAGAACAGACTTCACACAAGTCACAGCCCTTGACAGTATTGTCATATGTCCCTTAAATATCACAGAAATCATTTAATATGAAATATGATTTGATGGCATCAAAAGCAGGTAAAGACAGGTTGCATTAGGGTATTTGAACATCATACTCCCTCATTCAAAATTGAAAGGGGAAGATTAGGCAAAAAAGAACCATCCCAATTTGCTGTTTTTCATTTTATCTTTGCCCCTTTCTCTCTCTCTCTCTCTCTCTCTCTCTCTCTCTCTCTCTCTCTCTCTCTCTCTCTCACACACACACACACACACACACACACACACACACACACTACTGCTGCTTATGATGATGATGATTTGACCTTCACACCATAGTGACAACTGAGAAGCACTATCCAGAGACCAAGACCAAGTCAGTAAGGTATTCATGTTTGCTGATTTATCTACTTCCTGTCCAGGGATATCCTCTATGTTATACATGTGCTAAAAAATAAGATGGCTTTTTAATAATAAAACCCATGATTAATAACAGTAAAGACTCTCTTTACATAAAGATCCAAAAATAAGTCTTAAAGGGGCCAAAAAATGCCAGTATACAGCATGGCTCCCATTCAGGGAGGGACGTCTGCCTTCTGGCCACTTCAAACCTACAACAGATCATATTCCAGCCCTCTAAACACCCCTCACCTTGTCCTATGCATTAGGAATTCTGAAATAGTTCTCCCTACTTCACACGGGGTTCATCACAGAAAACTAATTGTTGATCTTCAGATGCCTGCAGGCCAACAATCTGTGTTACAAGTGTATCCCTCCTAAAGGAAAAAAAAAAAAAAAAAAACAGAAAAGGAGGGAGAGAAAGGAGGAGACAAGAAGATGGACGCAATGTGAGCATCTGTAACGAGCTAATTGGACCCTTGTGGGCCACCTAGCAGACACAAAATTAAAACAAACAGAGCTTTGCCTTGCTCACTTTCAGGATTGTTGCCATGCTGGGCCTCTCAGCTTTTCCCCTGCCTCCTCCCTTGACCTCCATTTTTAAAGGACCTAATTACGGGTCTTTCTGAAAGATCACAAGCCAGTGTCCCTCTCAAAAGAAGAAGGGATTTTTGCCTAGGAACCAGAGGCACTGTTAGAAGTTGGTAATTAGTATGACTTGTTAATGGAGTTTGGCTGTGATTAAGCAGTGATTGAGTGTGAGTTGGGTACCTGTCAGTGGGGAAGCCTGGGAGGGTGAGAGATGTTTAATGAGGCACCTGTTGTTGGGGCCCACCGGGGTTTGTTGCAGCTGACTGGCACTTGGATGCGGTGTGCATTAAGATGGGAGCTGGGTTGGGCTTTGCAGGTGGCTGGCAACACAGTGAAGCCCATAGGCTGCTTCCCCTTCAGAGCTGGCTACATTTCCAAAAGCTATTAATCCTTGGCCACAATCTCCTGTATGATTGATGCCAGACCTTTTCTCCCCTTGGGGACTTCGGCTATGCTGGAGCTGATAGGCCAGCATGGTAGCAGTCCATAAAGGACTCAAGGCTTTCCTGACCCCTGCTTCTCACTCAGACTTGGGCTAGGCAAGTGGGCTTTCCTTCTCATCCATCCTAACCTTCCCACAGGGTACAGTTAAGGAAACTGAGGCAAGATGAACAAAATCATGTGTCTTACGACATTCACACAGCTTACTCCCAGGGCCAAATGCAATGAACTCACCGGAAGCATTTCTCCAACGTCGTAAGGGATCCTCAGTGGTGTAAGAATGCTGATTTTGACAAGAGGTCCTGGGGCAGGGCCCTACAGAAACTTGCCACCAGCTCTAGTCAGCTGTCGGTGGCGGGCCAGGTACTGGGCACATGTTTAATCAGATGTCTAGGACACATTATTGTACTCGAATCACACAGACTGTCTAAAATATGCGCGGTAATTGTGCGCCCCAGCTTTATGATTAGTAACATCTTATGATTTTCAAGGATGAGAGAAAAGGGAAATACACAAAGTGCCTTACCTAAAAACAGCCTGATGCTAAAGACATTCTGGAGCGCTCTACGTAGGCTTCAGCAGAGGAAGGCTAGTAGAAGCAAACAAAACAATACAGGGAAACTCTGACCAGTTGCAAAAGGCCCACCCTACACACCCAAGTGTTGTCAGAATATTACCAGAATGAAAATAGGACTTTGACCTCAAGACCCTGCTCTGTCAATCTCTCCATAGGGATTTGGTATAATTTTAGTGAACACAGGAACAAGGGATGGTATGGCAGAAGATTTTTGGAGAGGCAGATAAGGCTGACCAGGATTTTGTTTTTAAATGTTAAAAATTTCAAGTCCCAAAGGTGCACTGTCTTGAGAGTCCATGTGAGAAAAGAATTTACAGGTGCCTTCTGGTGGAGAGAACCAACAGCAGATCCAAAAACAGATACACTGGGGGAATTTCCATTCTTGCCAAGTGTTGGATATGCAGCTGGAGAAGAGTGACTTCCCACTAGGGTGGCCAGTTTCTTGGTTCATGTTCTAATCTGATTTCTATTACTGTGATAAAGACCATGATCAAAGGCAACTTAGGGGGGAAAGGGTTCATTTTGCTTACTCTTTCATATTCACAGCCCATCTTTGAGGGAAATCAGGGAAGCAACTCAAGCAAGAACCTGGATGCAGGAAGTGAAGCAAAGACCATGGAGGAGTGCTGTGGGATGTCCTGTATGCTTTAAATATATGTTGCTATGATTGATTGATAAATAAAATTCTGTTTGCCAGTAGCCAGGCAGGAAAGATAGTGTAGGCAGGACAAGGAGGAGGAGAATTTGTGGAGGTGGAAGGCTGAGGGAGGGAGATGCTGCCAGACACCATAAGGAGAAGCATGATGTAAGATATCAGTAAGCCACCAGCCACATGGCAAGGTGTAGATTTATAGAAATGGATTAATTTAAGATATAAGAACAGATAGCAAGCAGCCTGCCATGGCCATACAGTTTATAAGTAATATAAGCCTCTGTGTGTTTACTTGGGGGATGCAAGTGGGAGAGATTTGTCCTGACTGTGGGCCAGGCAGGACCAGGAAAACTTCAGCTACAGAGAAGTGCTGTTTACTGGCTTGTTCTCCAAGGCTTTCTCAGCCTTCTTGCTTATACAACATAGGACTACCTGGCCAGGAGTGGGACCAACCACAAAGTGGGCTGGGCCCTCCCACACTGATAATTAATCAATAAAATGCTTTTATGCCTCAACATTTGGTATTGTCATGTTCTTCCCCAAGGAAGACTATTTCTCCCACTCTCAGTATCCCTTACTTGTCTACATTTCTTTGTGTAGGGTTGAGGCCTCTGGAGTTCTTCATGTCTACCTCAGCCATCACCTTAGCCTATCTATTGCTCTTATCTCATTCAGCTCATGTTTAAGCAGTTATGTTGGTAATATTTTACGGATATAGCTTCTCACATTTCTAGGAGACACAGTGTCACAGCAAACTCCCTTCTTCTCTGACTCTTACAGTCCTTTTTCCCCCAATTCCAAAATGATCCCTGAGCCTCAGGTTGTATTGTAGATGTTTCCATGGGGACTGGGCACCACGACTCTGCATTTTGGTTGGTTGTGGTTTTTCTGTAATGGTCTCCATCTGTTCCAAAGAGACATTTCCTTGATGAGGGAGGGATCTTACCAATATGACTGACTAAGCATGAGCTGGACAAGGACAATAGACATGCTAAAGCGGATCAAAAAGCCCACAAGGCCTCACCCCTTCACAAAGAACTACAGGTAAACTAAGGAATGCTGAGAGTGGAAGAGACGGTCTTCCCCACATATGTTTTGTTAAAAAACAAATGAGTCCCTCTCTAAAGAAAAAAGATCTGTATCCTAAAATACTTTTTGACTATAGCATGTTCTAGTGGGAAACCATCAGAGAGATTCAGCCAGACAAGAGATATGACACCTAGGGAAGAAAAGAAATTGGGGATAAGAGGAACTTGAATCCAAGGCCTATGGCTTGTCATTATTTCCTTTGCTGGTGGGCATGATACTTCCTAAATGCTCCTGGACATAGTGAGGATTTTTAAAAGATTGGCCATGGAACTGCCCAAAGACAGACAATTTCTGTGGCTGTCACAGATTTCCCTAGACATACCATAAGGAACAGGCAGTGACCTGTTTCTGCCACACACCAAAAGTGTACCAGTTCATGGCCCTGCAACAATTCCCAGTAAATAAGCCTAGAAGGGAGAGCCAGCCTGCACTAGGTACCTGCTGTTCTCTGGGCTCTACTCAGGTTATGTAAACGTCCCTTTTCTATGTCCCCAGTGAGAGGGACTTTTAGATGAATGGTATGCCCTTTTCAGTGTCCATTCCATGGAAAATGGAACCACAGTCCTAAAGGGGCAAAGCCTTGAGCACTCAGGTTAGAGGGTGCTACCACACAGGACCTAACCGGGTAGAAAGGGCCCTCCTCACAACATGGTAAGCTGTATCTGTCACTGGTTAGAACAGAGTCAGAGTTGGAATTCATAATAGGAAGAGCCAATCAGATTTAAGAGGTGCTAGAGAGATCCTGGAGAGAGTCAGCTGAATGCAGGCAACATCAGAGGAACACAAGATGAACCCCAAACCAAAGATAATGCCTTACACAGCCCTGTGACCTTGACCTAGCAAGCCTGTCCTCTGCACAGGTCCAAGTCTTCACCTTTAGAGCCAACTGTATCAAACCAAATTCCACTACATGCTGCCACTTGGTGGATGACAGGCAGAATACAAGACTGGCCACAGCTGCTCATGGCTTTTTGTCAGTTTCAGAATGAGAAGTGGCTGGTTTCCATGAATGAGGACAAACTGAACTTCATCTCCTTTTCATCACTCCTCACTCTAGGTTTTGCCTATCACATTCTATTGTCATTAATTTGCTCCCAAATCACAATCAGATGTAAATGCCCTGGTGGAAGGAGGTACCCAGAATGTTAGTCATGGTGGACACTCCAGCGTGAGTGAGCATCAGGCTCCTGTCTTTATTTATTCTTATTCCCCCTGGAAGGCACAGCAGTGGACAGCTTCCCTCAGCTGCCAGGGTTTCCCATGTCACACACAGTTCTGTTCCTGTCCTCCTGGAGACCACATGTTGGGGCCTCACAGGACTCCTGCTGTATCATCTGACAGATCACAGGCCATAGATTGCTGGGCTCTGCCTCTGCCAGGAGCTAGCTCAGGCACTTCTCAGTTCATTAGGTGAAGAGGTAGAGATGGTACCCAGCATGTCAACTGATGGATTTTGTCTGGAGTAGTGGGGTGGGAAGAACAATCCTAAGGATATCTACAAATCCCATGGGTGGGCCAAACTTTGATGACTAGGCTTAGTCTGCCCCAATTTATCATAATAAAATGAAAATAATATAATGGCTTCCATAAGCAAATGCTTACCATGTGCTGGGCTTTGTGCCAGAACTATAAACCCATTTTAATCAAGCCATGCAAACTCATGGTTTCTCTCACATGGCAGTGAGCAGCAAGGTTGAGTCAGCCCTGCCTGTCCCACTACAACAATTGCTGTCACTGTGCCTACTCCAATCTGTTCTGCAACCATTGTTAGAGAAAGCTTCCTAACATACATATTAATGTAGGGGACATGAATTTTAATGTGATGTCTGTGGTAAATTAAATCTGCAAATATGACTCACTCTTGTCTATAGTACAGTATCCCAGTGTGCTTCCAATTGAATCTTTATTTTCTTTCTTTAGTTGGTTAAGCTTCTGAAGACAAGGACTCACAATGTCCCAGGCTGGTCCTCAACTCTCAATCTTCCTGCCTCAGCCTCCTGAGTTCTGGGATGACATGTATATGCCACCATCCTCCAATCTGGGAAGATCTTCACACAAAACATTAATAAGTACCTTACCCTGACCTCTCTCCAAACAAAGGGGAGCTGTACCCACTTGTATTAAAAAATGCCACCTTGCCATGCTCTTTCATGTAGAACTTCTCCAAGACTATAGAGTACCTATGTCATGTCTCAGTCTGACAAGAATATAGGAGATAGTTGTATTTCTCCACTAAAATTCTCAAATTCTCTTTCTGAGGAACTGATGAATCCCAGTCACCTGTCAACAGCTTCTATAACATGCTGCCTTCTGGCCAACCTTGAGCTTCCTTTGGGACTTCCTTGCTCTGCTTAACCATTTCCCCATTCTTATTTAGCACAAACCTTTCTTCAAACAAGTCATGAAAACTCATCACCTTGCACCCTGTCTCATACTCTGGACTGAACTCAAACTCTCCATCAGTGTAACCCTCCTGGTCTTACATCAAAACTTACCCCTGGTCCTCAGTTGCCACAAATCCCCTCCTGAGAGGCCAGTTATTAGTCGCACAGTTAACACCTGACCCACACTCTAATTTTGTGCAGAGTGTAAGTTAACAGCATAAACCCTGCTCCATGGCATTTATTTTTAAGACTGAATAGTTCTGTGTCTTCTACTTATTTCATCTGCAGGATTTCAAGTTAAATATTAGTAGTTTTTATTCCTTTTTTAACCCCTCCTTTATAATTTTGACCTTGCTATTGTTCCAAGTTTCTTAGGACAACCTGCGAGCCCACATAGAAGCAGACAAATAAGAACTACTGGTCACCCTCTACTGTGCACAGCCCAAACATGGCATAAGGTTTTGTAGTTGAAATATTTGTCCTCTGCCTGAAAAGTCCTCATCTAATGGAAGGCCTCTCAAGGCCAAGTTCAAGTGCTGATCCCCTAATGAAATATTCTCTGTTCACATTCCTGATGAAATATCTCTTAATGAAGATAGTGAAATAGCACGGCCTGATAGCATAGCAAATAACCTACTGACCCACAATGTATTTAGCATAACTGCCTCTTCATTGAGACTCTTTTTTAAAAATTATTTCACAGTTCCATGTAAGATAGAATGTATTTTGATCGTATACCCCATCTAGTTACCTTCATATTGCTCTGATGCTCCCAATAACCCATCAGCAAATCTGTCCCTACTTTCCTGATTTTTTGGGTGGGAGCCACTGGCCTTCATTAGGGTTGCTTGTCTGAACATGAGTGGGGGTTATTTACATAAGCAAGAATAATTTTCAAATTGCTATACTACTCAGGAATACGGCTCCCCTTCCTGGCTTCTGGGTAACCATTAAATGTCTACAGCTCTTCAGAGAGGGGAGTACTCTCATAAAACCATCCTCCATCCATGACAGAATATTAGCATAGCCAGCTCTGTGCAGGCTTTGTAAACATGGCTATTGGTGCAACAGCTCTGTCACGTGCAGAAGGCAACTTTCCACAGTACTACTCCCCACCATTCAGCTCTTACATCTTTCTTCTGCCTCTTCCATGGAGTTTCCTGATGAGCAGAGGGATGCAGATGCCCCATTTAGGGTTAGAAATTCAGCCACATGCTGTAAGCAGTTTAAGTATTTGTGAGGCCCTGTGTTCACCACTGTCCACTGCAAAGATGCTTCTCTGACAGAGGACAAAAGCAGCACAAATCCTAAAGATAGGAGCATGCAATTCTAGAAGGTAGCTTGACAGCGTGTCCACGCAGTAGAGCATCAGTAGCAGATGTCCCTCAGGGCTTATGACCTTAAACCAGTTATGGGTCTTTAGATTTACAGTGCCAGACAGTGAAATGGGCCTCAAATCCAATCGGAAAGTGGTTAATTTCCCCTGTAACATCTATGCTGTTATTGCACAGCTAGACTTACATGGCCTGCAAGTTGGCATTGTAGTATACAAGATCCACCTTAAGATGACCTTTGACAACAAGCCCCTCTGGCAGCTTGTATAGCACCAGAAGGGAGGAAACTTCCAGATCAGTTCCAGCTTAATTTCTCTCTGCTCTGTCACCAAAGTTTATAGTATTTTCAGCAGTGGGGTCTTACCTTGTATTTCTGGTGAGCAACCAAGAATAGCAATGAGTTATATTATTTCTATGGCTTTATAAAACCCTGCTCAAAACCTCATATGGTGATACCACGCTCTGCACTATGACTGCCATTTAATAGCCTAAGGCTTCTGGAAACAGAGTCCCTCTCATACTTGTCATTAATTCTCCTGTAGGCCCAGCACGGTTCCCCACATGGTGGGTTCATCAAGTCGTAGGACTTTCAACAGCATCTGATGACTAATCAAGTGGTTCCGGTCCTTAGGCCCAGGGAAAGAAAGCCCAATGCCCTCCAGAAGCACAGTGGATAATCTGGAACTGATGGTGTGTTCTACCGTAGCTAATCATTCCCATTTGACAACACTGAGTCTTCAGCCTGCAGAGCACTGGAATTCTCTGCACAATGCTGAGGAGTTTCTAGGACTCACTTTTTACCTGCTCACCTCAGGCTCTGCTGATTTATGCAGCTGCATATTTTTAGCCATGCAGAATGCCTCCCTGGAACAGGAGACAGTTACCACACCACTCTGCCGGGTCATTCAGAAGAGTGATCATTATATACCGGCTCAGGAAATTGCAGAGGCTCTATTTTTAAAATGAATATAAAGTCAAAAAGGAATTTTGACAAATCAGATTCACCAAAGTAGGCCACCCTGACTTGAGCTATCAATAAGGTGTGAGGGAAGACACTAGGAGATTAACACCCTTTCAGGGTGACCCAGCTGTTCTCTTGAAGGTGATAACATGCAATCAGACACAGGATGGGGGAACAAAGAGGTAGTGGTGGGGATGGTGGGAATATTCTAAACTGAGATGTTCCTACTTACTTTCAAAAATTACATTAAAAACCATCTCAGTCATATAACTTTTTGACCTACAGCTACTACAAGGAAGGAAAACTTCCATTGGGCTCTTTCCTCCTGTCACATTGCTGACGGTGATTTTCAGGAATCTGCTGGAGTCAGGGATGCTTTCTAGTCAATCAGAGAGTCTCTTTCTACACAGTTGCTGTCACTGCTTTTTACAACATTAAGTCAGTATAAATTTACCTCCTTGGTATATTTCTTATTTTAATACCTAGTGTATAAAGTCATGCATATATATTTTAGATTTACAGACATATCATTTATCACTGCTATAAGTATATTCATGCATATGTCTGTTAAATGCTATATAGCTGGTAGAGACCAATTCCAATTAAATACTTTGTGTAAATACCAAGGACTGCACATATCATATTTGGGGAAAGTGTGGTAACTGCTTTACCCACCCCAGCCTTATAATGATCAAGTTTCTCTAAGGTCACAAGAGAATTGGACTAGAATCCAATGCACAGGGGCCTGGCTTCACACAAGCCAGCTAAGCAATGCATTCACAGAAAAAGACTGGCCTTTCCAGCCTCTGACTATATTTTCTGGTTACCTGAAGATCTGCTGACTGTGACAGACTGCCATTTCACACTTACAGTGGGATGAATGTAAACTCTAGTGAGGGACATGTACCTTCCAAATATTTAGCAGCACTGTGCACTTTATAATATGGTATCAGGGTTCCTCTGATTTTTAATGTCTGTATTAAAACACTTCAGTTTGTGGGGGGTCACCTGTGAAATTAGACATGCCCTGATCATGCACATTCCCTTGGGGGATTGGCATCACACACACACACACACACACACACACACACACACACACACACACACACTGAGTTGTGCTACTTCTTCAGGCAATCTATGGACCATATGTATGTATGTGTATATATATATATATATATATATATATATATATATATATATATATGCCTCAGTTCTATAATATGTCACATAGTGGATGAGGAATGTTAATTGATAATCATGCATCAATAGGCCAATAAATATAAGTGCCAATTAGTCTCGCCTGTAAATACTCTGCTTCTAAGTGCTTTTGTACAATGTACAGGTTATAGTAAAGATGCTGTCATGGTAAATCTTGACTGTGGACTTCCCTGGAGCTGAAATCAACTAAGAAACATGCTTCTGGGGCGGTCCATGAGGACATTTCCAGGAAGGACCAACTGATAGGGAACCACTACTTCCAGCAGTGACCCATAAGTGAAGGAATCCAAGGGAAACATGCTGCTTCCTTTGCTGGCCTTTGTTGCTGCTGCCATGGCTGCTGCCCTCAGAACCTAGCTCTTTTTAGCTTTTCAATGCTTAACTGAATACCAGCAGCTCTCTAGGCTTCCAGCCTCAGTGCCAACGTGGGACCAGAGCATCAGTCAGTCTTACGGACTGAGAAGCTCTCATCTCCAGGACCAATAGGTAGTCATCATTGGACTATCAAACTCATATCATGTACCACCATCTAAATCTTTTGTACTATATATAAATTCTATTGGCTGTATTCCACTGAGAACCCTACCAATTGTAGATTCTCACTATAGTATTGTTTACAACCATGCAGTAAAATGGCAATGAAGCAAACACCCAAAGTTCAAAGCCCTGATGGGTAAATGTTAAGATGCATTCACACGATAAAGATGTCTTTCATAGTGAGATCCTGGAATTCACTGAGGACTAAGGAATGCTGTAGACGCATATGTGGGGCACCTCCTGGGACCACCACAGGTAAGATAGTTCACCATAATGCTTTCTCTAGAGAGCGCAATAAAGCCACTGGGATAGCACAGCCTAATCTGGGCAGCTGACAACAATCCCAGGCTCTCCATATGTTCCCCAGCATCTAGAAATGGCAGGCTAGCATTTCCCTCCTGCTGGTGCTGGTGCTCTCCCTGAAACTGTCACTGTTTCTCCTTGCTCTCTGCTCCATTTTTCAAAGCCTTTGCCTGCCCCCACTTACCAAGGGTGAAACATACTCTTTAGGCTAAAAAAGATTAGCATCCTGTTATTGGCCTTCACACACTCTAAAGTGTCAGCAGCTGTCCTTGCTCTGGGGACTGGTTGGGATCCTGGCAGCAGGAGGGGCAGCAGGCAGAGGCAGCAGGCAGAGGGAGGCGAGGCGTGGGAGTGTGCAGGCACATTCAGCCTAGAGAAAAGGGTCACAGAAAGAAAGCAAACTAAGAGGCAGGGCTGGGCACTAAAGAAGGGCATGCAAGCAAGAGGACTGAGCAAATTATTACAGAAAGCTGAATAGAAGATTTCAGGGGGTTTGTGTGTGTGTGCGTGTGTGTGTGTGTGTGTGTGTGTGTGTGTGTGTGTGTGTGTGCACATGCACTCCCACACTTCCAGCCCTTTGATAGGCAATAAGAGTGGAGTTGAACTATTGGCTGTTACAGAGAGAGGAAAACTTCCCTTCACATTCTTTCTTTCCTTATCCTGTATTTCTTGCTGCTTCTATGGATCCATTTCTATTCTTTTGCACCTGCCTAGATGGAAAAGGGAATGACCCCCAACTTGGACTGAAGACACAGACGCCTCGTGTGTCCTCACACTGGTCTTTAACTGGTCCCCAACGAGGATGGATGGCTGCAGACTGAATGTCTGGCTGAGCCATGACTGTAACTTCACCATCCTCTACAGCTGTCTTAGAGCTGTCACACTGTCCTCCTATGCTACATCTATTGCCTTGGAATGCTGTTTGACGCCTTGCATACCTGTTCCCCACTGTGTCTCCTCACTTGCTCCATCTACTGGTTAATTCTGGACTCTCACCAGTCCTCCTCCTCTCTGATTTGCAACCACACTCAACAGCATGGTAAACAGCATCCACTTACTTCTTTAGGAGGAAGTGTGCTCTCCCAGACATCTCTCCAGTGCCTTCTGTCTTCTCACTTGTGCCTTGTGGCTTAAGGGTTGTTTCATCATGCTCACTGTTAAAAGTGGGACGAAGCTTGTAACCCATCTGCAGTGTAGTAGCTCCTACACCTTGAAGCTCACTGGAAAAGGACAGATTCAGAATTCTACAGAAGAAGTCATTGTTAAGGACTATGCACAAAATAAGAAAAATCTGAAAAATTCCCTTGCTAACTTTCGCATCTCAAAAGATGATGGAGCACGTGGCTACATCTTTCCTCTAAGGAAGGGGTGAACTGTTAAAAAGACTTTATTTTTATGTTTTTAATTAGATGTATGTGTGTATGGCTGTGTGAAGAAATGCACATGTGAGTAGCCAAGGAGGCCCTAGGAAGGGTTTTAGGTCCCCTGGAGCTGTAGTTAGGTGATAGTGAGTTACCTGATGTGGGTGCTGGGGAATGCACTCTGGTCCTCTAACTACCGAACATTTTTCCATCCCTCTTGAGTAAATCCATAACAGTCTAAGAGCTGTGTACTTCAATAAGATTCCACAAATGAAGATGATGCAGCTAAAGCTGCTGAAGGGTGAGGAAAAGGATCCCTAAGCTCGGATTGAAACAGGAAAAAGAATTTAAAAGGAAGAAGGCTCTCGCTTTAAATCCTGCGGCACTAACAAAATATAGAAGACGCATCAAAATGGTCAAAATTCAAGAGGAGAGTGCTGCCAATCCCCTGTGTATATGAAGTTGAAAACCAAAGCAAACTAGCCTTGGGCCAAAATAAAAGCCTTGCTTCTATCAAACATAGAGAAAAGATCTTTGGAACAAAAGTTGTTTCAGTCTGAGGTCATCTAATAAACTACAGCAGCTCTCTCCTTCACAGACATAAAACTCCCTAAAATTTCAAATCCAGAATGCTGAAGGGACTTTGGCACATCTGGTTTCCTAACAAGTTTCCTTTGCATCCCTCTACATTTTGCTTCAGTCAAGTAGTTAGGCTTAAAACTTTTGAGTTTGTTATACTGAGAGACCACAACTTCTAATTAATTATCACTTTTCAAAGAAGGAGTTAAAGAGTCAATGGGTTCCTCTCCCCAACAGTCCCACAGTGTCTTCTCCAGGGAGCCCAGGATGTCCCACTTGAAATTCACTACTCTGATGGACTTCTTGGCTACTGAGACCACAAATTTTGTGAGAATAGGAGTCATTCCTTCACCTTCAAAGAGTGTATTCTATTTATGTTCATTTCCCCAGAATTTTAAACACAGTAGTTACTAAATAAATGTAAAAAAGGACCCAAAAACTCCTCTTCTCTGAGAATGCACCCTACAAACATGCTGGTACCAGATCAAAAGCAGGTATTTATGATGTATTGCTTTCAGCATTAGTAATTAAGAGCCACATGAGTGCCGATCAACAAAGGGATGGTGAAATAAGTATGCTTATCTTATACTCTATAACTCATTACATTCATAAAAATCTATAACTCATATACAAGTTCATTTTATAACAAGAAAAATTAGAAAATAAGATGTGAAATTATATCTATGATAATGGGTAAGTAAGGAAAGTTCCAGAAAAGCATATTCTTTATGAAATTTTTTTACAAATACATTCACAGACACTTCATTATGTACTCTAATACATCTTTGTCTATGGATCAGGATGTCTGAAAGGTTATACAGCACATTCTCATTGTTCCCATAGGCAAATGTCTGCAGGAAGTGTTGGAGCAAGGAAAAGGGTTTTTTTCTCTTTGTATATTCCTTTATATGATTATTCTTTACATGGTTGTGTTTATCTTTATAATTAACCATTAAGGAAAAAATAAGTATTTCCTACATGAATGAATGAAATTTCAATGAAGGAAGTATGCATAGGTAAGTTACTAGTACTGTAGGCTTAGTTTGGTTATGAGGACATGCTGATAAAATCACATATGCCCTAGGGAAGGGAAGGACTCATGACAAGACAGGAGGCTACTTGCTGAAAGTCCATCAAGAGCATGCAAACCACTCTATCCTATGAGTCTGCAGACTAAATTCCTGATGTATCTACCTTAGCTAGTTATATGACTGAATTCCCCCTAGCTGGGCAAACTGAATCGTTCTCAAACTTTCTTTGAATTCTATGGAGTGGAGAAAGAGAGACAGACAGAGACAGAGAGACAGAGAGAGAGAGACAGAGAGAACATGAAGGCCAGCAAATGCCCAAAGCACTGAAGATGTTCGTAGCACTGATGTTAGAAGACAGGCAGTTAACAGAATCTGACAGCAAATAAGAGGCGCACTTACGAGGTTTACATCCACTTTAGGCTTTGCTGCATGATGGAAATTTTGACTTTCATCTGCATTCAACCCCATAGAACATCCCATAAGACAGGAGAACACTGTTTATAGCATGGCATTTCAAATATCCATATGATGGGCCTTTTGGAATCGATTAAAACTCTGCTTTCTGTCAGCAAGCATTCCCAAACCCAGATTGCATCCATATGCACTCAGGGACCATATGCACCCAGGGACCATTTGATTGTCCAGTTGCTTTTCAATGGAGGGAGAAATGAAAAAGAGAGAGGCAACATTTAGTGTAAAAAGACTCATCAGTAATCTTTTTTGCAGTAGATTTCCAGATTGGAAAACAAATAAAATATACAGTTCTCTGTCTGTCACCTACATAACAAATCAAACCCCTGATTGATGCCACAGTGGAATGAACCCAAATCTCAACATGAAGTGAATCCCTGCGTCAGTACCCCCACAACCCATGAATGCTCCTTCAAATACATTGCAGGTCTTCAAACCAGTAGAGTGGCTTAGATTGTCAATAAATGGAATTTCATTTGTATTCTCTCCCTTCAATTTGTTTTTTTGAATTTTTTTCTTTATTAAGAAATTTTCTACTCACTCCACATACCATCCACAGATCCCCTCTTCTCCCTCCCCCTCCCCCAGCCCTCTTACCTGAGCCACCCCTCATCGCCATATCCCCAAATCGAGGTCTCCCATGGGGAGTCAGCAGAGCCCAGCACACTGAGCCCAGGCAGGTCCAAGCCCCTTCCCACTGCACCAAGGCTGTGCAAGGTGTCATGCCGCAGGCACCGGATTCCCAGAAGCCTGCCCATAGACCAGTGAAAGATCCTGATCCCCCTGCCTGGGTGCCCCCCAAACAGTTCAAGCCAAACAACTGTATTCCATATCCAGAGGGCCTAGTCCAGTCCCATGGGAGGTCCATAGCCACCAGTCCACAGTTCATGGGCTTCCACTAGTGTAGCCAGTCATCTCTGCACGTCCTCCCATCATGATCTCGACGTCCCTCACCTGCAGAATCCCTCTTCTCTCTCATCAGTTGGATTCCTGGAGCTCAGCCTGGTGCCTGGCCATGGATCTCTGCATCAGCCTCCATCAAAAAACAATGATATCATGAAATTTGCAAGCAAATGGATGGAACCAGGAAACATCATCTTGAGTGAGGTAACCCAGACTCAGAAGGACAAACATAGTATGTACTCACTCATATGTGGATACTAGATGTGGGCGAAGGGATGGCCAGACTGCAACCCACAACTCCAGAGAGGCTAGCTAACAGGGAAAGACCCTAGGAGGGACACATGGATGATCCTGTGAAGGAGAATCGGATGAGATCTATGTGAGTGGACTGGGTGGAGGGGTGATGGCAGAGGGTGAGGAGTGGGGCATGAGAACATAGGGAAATGGGATAGTCAACCTAGAACAGAGACAGAGTGGGAGGACAGGAAGGAAGATTCCATGATAGATGAGGACATCATGGGAATAGGAAGATGCAGGGTTCTGGGGAGGCTCAGGAATCCACAAGGATGACCCCACCTTGATCTGCTGGCAGTGGTCCAGAGGGTGCCTGGACTGGTCTACTCTGGTGACCAGCCTAGCAAATAACCTAGCTGTCATCATAGAGCCACTCCCTTCAATTTAAAAATAATACTACAATAGCCAGGCAGTGGTGGCTCATGTCTTTATTTCTAGCACTTGGGAGGCAGAGGCAGTGGATCTCTGTGAGTTCAAGGCCACCCTGGTTTACAGAGCTAGTTCCAAGACAGCCAGGGCTACACAGAGAAACTCTGTCTTGAAAAACAGAATGAAACAAAAAATAATAACTAAATAATAATCACAATGGTACAGCAACTTTCCTAAATCACAACATCCCATTAAATGCAAAAAGAACCAATGGTTTCTATTGTCTCCTTGATATTGCTTAAATTTCTTATTGTTCCTGATACAGGATCTTAATTAGCTCTGGAAAGGAATGAGTTCAATTTTCAGCCATCTTTGAGACCTAGAGCTACTGGAAAATCAACAGATACAGTGCTTCCCACTCACTTGCCTCTAGCACTTTGTTCTTTGTGCTTGGCTTTTGAGACAAGATGTAGCTGAGGTTGTCCTCAAACTCACTACTTAAAAGCCCAGTTTGGCCTTGAACTAGCATCAATCCTCCTACATTACCCTCGAGAACTGGAATTCCACACATGCACCACCATGGCCAGCTCTTGCTCTGGTTGTTGTTAACACAGATTTCTGATTCTCTTTACAAACTACAGAGATAGGGCTGTGTGAGCCACATTGAGAGCACGGCAAAAACAAAGGGGTTGAGTGGGCAGCGTGAGGGCAAAGACCAGCCACAGGAATGAGAATTCCAGTGTCAAATATGACAGAGAATGACGGGTGCTGGGCCGAAAAAGGATGACATGAGGAATTCTTGCATCCCACAGACTCATCTCTCTTCCACTCCAATGCTGTTCCCAGACATTTCCTTCTTTCCCTCAGCTGACCAGGAATTCTACTTTCCCATTGGCAAAGCTTGAGCTGGGTGGGTAAGCTTCACCTCAGCATCACTTAGCAGCCAAGTCTCCTCTTCAGCTCTGTCCAAATACACTGTAGAGACCTCACTAATCTGAGGAAACTAAAGTGCATGCACTGAACAGCAGCTCTTGGGAGGAAAGTTATGGGTAGACACATTCTTGCCCCAGACAGACCTTACCAACCAAACCCTCATTCACTGTAACTCTGACAATGGTGAAATCCCTGACAATGGACCCCAGGCAAGTACTTCCAGTACCGTCAGCACCTTATTCTCTAAATACAAACATTACAGTGCTAAATCAAGCACAGGTGTTTGCCAAAGAAAGTGGAGGAGCTGAGTGACCCTTAGAAGACTTTTCAGAAAATGCAGGGCAAAATTCCTGCATCTACCAATGGAGGTGACTATCTATGGAGCAGACTGCCTATGGAGCTATTCCATATGGAGCTGGCTACCTATGGAGCTACTACCTATGGTGCTGTTACATATGGATCTGACCACTTATGGAGTTGACTATCTATAGAGCCATTACATACAGAAATGGCTACCCATGGAGCTGGCTACCTATGGAGCTTTTACATATAGAGCTGAATACCTATCAGCTGACTACCTACAGAGTTGACTACCCATGGAGCTACTTCCTATGGATCTACTCCCTATGGAGCCAACTTTCTATAAAGGTACTACCTGTGCAACTGACTTCCTATGGATCTGATTATCTATGAAGTTGACCACTTGGGGAGCTTTCTCTATAGTAACTCATGATTCAGGATTATATGGGCTCAAGTGCACATTATCCTTTGGCAACATGCTCCCTGGGAATAGGAAAAACTTCCTCCACACATTATCATTTAACATATTAAAGCTTATACTCTTAAAATGTTCAATTAAAACTTGTTTATATACACATCTAAACAGAGGAAATAAGTAAAGATGCATTGTTTCTTTATATAATATTCATTTTTATCAAAGCCTTTACTTGTGAGTACTTGTCCAATATGTGATGAGATCATTCAGTATTCCATAATGAAAACCTTTACAGTAATATACATACAGCAAATTTTATTTTGTTTTATTTAGTTTAAATTTCAGGAAAGTCGTGGTCTCCAGATCCATTGAATTTGCATACTTCTCATATATGGGCTATGGTTCTACAATTCATAATGTTCAGAACTGAATAAATGACACACACAGGACCTATACTATGTGGCTTTTGATAAAGAAGGCAATTGACCACTGTTACCATAAATGTATCATCTCCTTATAATAACTTGTATGTGACTATTTCCCCCACCACCCCACCTATATGCACCCATAAATACTGGGATCAAAGTGTCCTTGTATTATTCTTTTCACTGTACCCCACTCTTGATGTTTTGAAAACTTGCTATAAAGTCATGACTACTCAGCCTCTCATGTGTGATTTTAGCACATTTTCTACATTTTATTTTTCAGCATCCTTCTCTTCCAAATTTCTGAACTTTCTCTCAAAAAATAAAAAAATCTCTAAATTTTGATGTTACCTTTATTATTGACAAACTTAAGCAATTGTAATTTAAACAGCAAAACCACTAGCTCAGCTGCTTCCAGCATGTTTGATGGGGCCTTGTTCAGGTTCAAACCCTTTGCAGATCTGACATTATAATATTGCATTTGTTTTTTCTATAAACTGATTTATTGCCAGAAGGTCAAGGTTATGGAATTTACAAAAAGGTTTACGAATCCCTGGACCCTATGGATCCACTAATAGAAGTTAATTCCTGGTAGCATTTATTAGGAAAACATAATATGATAAAATTTCAAGTTCAATACTTCTTTTATTTATCATGAGTTGAACCCTAGCATCTCTGAAACATTTTGAGCCATTGGAACTTAATGATGGGTTTAAGATTTAAAATTGTGGATCACTTTCTCCCTCCTTCTCCTTCCCACCACAGAATGGATTTTGAAACAAGAATTAGGGAAGTTGCTCAGTGGGTTAAAAAAAAATTTTTTTTTACAAGTATAGGGATCTGAGTTTGAATCCTCTGAACTCACAAAGGAGGGCATGATTGAGAATGCCTGTAACACCAGTGTTGGGTGAGAAGAGACTCGCAGAACCATGAGGTTCACTGACCAACTACTGGTTCAGTGAGAGCAGCATCCAGACATAAGCCAGACAGCATATGGTGGTCTGAAAAAAAAAATGGCCTTCAAAGGAAATGGCACTAACAGGAGGTATGGCCTTATTGGAGGAAGTGTGTCACTGTGGGGGTGGGCTTTGAGGTCTCCTATGCTCAAGTTGTGCTCAGTAAGACTCATTCCTGCTGCCTGAGGATCAAGATGTAGAACTCTGAGCTCCTTCTACAGCTCCATGTCTGCCTTCATGCCGCCATGCCATCTGCATGACAGTGATGGACTAAACCTCTGGACTGTAAGCCAGACACTCTTATAAAATCTTTTCCTTTATAAAAAGTTACTATGCTCGTAGTGTCTCTTCACAGCAGTAGAAACCCTAAGTAAGACACAGCCACAGAGAAAGACAGTCAAAAGTCTCCTCTGATTTCCATAGGCACATTCACACAGGAGCACATTACACACACACACACATACACACACACACACACACACACACACACACACACACACAAGAAAATACTAAAATACTTTTGGAACAATGAGGAATTGAATTCTTAACACTAGAAATAAGACTAATTTATACATTGTTTCTCTAAAGAGTGAATTGTGTGTCTAGATAGAC
Organism: Onychomys torridus; assembly: GCF_903995425.1. Lineage (NCBI taxonomy): Eukaryota > Metazoa > Chordata > Mammalia > Rodentia > Cricetidae > Onychomys > Onychomys torridus. The sequence continues at coordinate 49,253,974 of NC_050443.1, read as the reverse complement.
AAAGACCACCTCCACCAATGAAGTCAAGTAGAGAGCAAGCAGTGTTCAGAGCTTCTTGGAGGAGCATAAGGCCCACCACTTGGATCTAGCAGAGATCAAAAGCAGGCAGAGGAGAGGAGCCATTTCCATGTTAGGGAAGAGGTAGCGGTTTCAGGATAGCCTGATTGCAGGCAGATGACTTGGGGGAGCTGCAGGCAGCAGAACGGCAGCAATGGAATTGTAAGGGCATATTTGATTTCCCCATTTGCCCTCAACTGGACAGCAGTGACAAACATCCAGGAATCTCACACTCATTCATCCAAGGTCATTTGAAGTCCATTGCCAGGCTTCCTGCACTGGTCCAGGCTGCAGAGGAGAGTTCTGCTCTCAAGGATGATCTGACTGTTCTCTGTATACACTCTCTCTACTGATACTGCCTGGAAAGTCAAACTTAAATCTGGCAGCATTAAAATGTCCAAGAGGTTCTAAAAATAGCACCAACCAATCTGCTATTACAGCATTTCTTCTCCGTGATAACAAAGTAAAATCTACTCAGTGTGTGTTGTCTTAAAGAAGAAAATATTTTAAAGAAGAAATTTGTCAAAAAAAAAGACAATGTCTAAATGTCCCATCATGTTTGAATGGTAGCCCTCTGGATGTTTTGAAGCATATATTTGTGCTGCTCTTTCTACATGCAAAGTTTGCAGAACTACAGTTGAACTGGACATGATGGTTTGCATATTGTTTATAAGCCAACCATCATGCACATTCTCTGCCTGATCACTTAGTAGTTTTTTTCCTATCATCACATCACTTAAATGGATATATTACTCTTTTTTTAGTTTAAAAAATATTTTTTATTCATTTTACATGCCAACTCTCATCCCTCCTCCGCTCCCCACCCCCAGGATGTATTATTCAAATAACCAAATGTTTCTCCTGTTTTCACTGTGGTTTCATTGCTGTGAATGTTCTTACAATATAACCCTTGGTCCAGAGTTCTGAGTCACTAAAGAAGAAGAGAGCTGGTTGCTGTTGAGGAACAACCAAGAGGAAATAGATTAGAGTGGTTAGAGCCAAGTGGAGCCACAGGGTTCTTTGGTTGCTCCCCTGTGGAAGGCAGCTCTCCAGCACTTGGAAGCATGCATAAGATCGTTAGTTCCTAAGGAGGGAAAACTCAACTTGTCTCATGGTCTGAAAGATCTCAGCCTGTGGTTTGTCAACCTTACTGTGTGTAGAACTGTGGTGAGTGGAGGAGCCTGTGATAAAGGAGGGTGATATGGAGCACACAACGGCATAAAGCTACTTGATCATGGTGAACAGGAAAAAATGAGGAAGAAGGGGAAGAGGAGCAAGAGGGAGAGCTGTGGGCAGGAACAGCTCTGCAAAGACATGTTGGCAATGGCCCAACTTCCTTCTAAAGAAATTCCACTTCTTATATGTCCCATCACTTCCTAATGGTGCTGCCAACTGGCAAGCAAAGCATGTGGACCTTCAGAGATGTTCCAGACAGGAACTTGAACTATTCCACCATCCACTTCAGTTTTCTCCTCTGCCCAAGACTGTCAAAAACCGTCTGCAGTTCTGACTAACTCATTTTCCTGTGATCATGTCAGGTAAGAAAGTCAAGAAACCCCTTCAATAATAGCATCACTGGAGCTACATAGCCCTTCAAACTAGAAAGCCCAGACATCCTGGCCAAGGGTGTGGTAGCTGCATTCACAGTGTCTGGTTTCAGCTGATAGTGCCCAGATGTGGACCGCTTCAAACTTCAGAAAGTGTTGAGATGCAGCCTTCCTGTGATCTCAGGGTGATGCAAATTACTCTAGCAAAGGTGAATTGAATGAGTAAGAGAAACCTTGCCTCATTTGTAAAAATCTATCTCCAAGTAACTGTAATTTGTGTCATTTTTTGTAAGTCCAAGCATTTTAACCAAATCGCAGTGTAGAACACAAGGTTACATAGGCCAAAGGAATTCTACTTACATGGTAGGAAATGGGGAACAGTTGAAGGTGGGACCAAGGCTACAGCTCAGTAAGTAAAGTTCCTGCCACACAAACATAAAGACCTGAGTTCAATCCTCAGAACCAAAGTAAAAGATTTGGGAATGGTGGGATGTGACTGTAATCCCAGCAACAGAGAGGAAGGGACAGGAGGATCCCAAGGGATCCCTTGCCAGCCGGTCTAATCAAGTCAGCAAGCTCCAGGCATATGAGAATCCCAGCCTTCAAATACAAAATGGATGGCATCCTGAGCAGCAACGCCCAAGGTTGAACTCTGTGCACCTTCACACATGTGTGCACACCCCACAAACACAGGCATATACAAATGCACACACACAAGAAAAACAAACAGTGGACCCAGATGGAGGTCCTAAGATTTATGTAATTTGAGGGTACCCTTAAGGAAGAGAACACATATACTATTAATACATTCCATACTATGCATGGAATGGATCCTTGCGCAATAGAGTGGCTGGCTCAAGCCAGATGCTCAATCTCCCTTGTGGCTTAATACATCCCTATTTTTAGGATGGCTCCCAGAGCTGATGGAAGTAAGGAGTGGGGTTCACACTTCCACCAAGTTCTTTGCGCTGCTCAAGCTGCTGGTCCACACTGACCATAGGGGTACTTTGAGAACCACTGACTAATACAACAGAGACCAGAGGACTGACTCTTTAAGGGAAAGCATAGTAAATACTTTTCCCACATTAAAAATTAACCCACTTATTTAACAATTAACATTTCCCAAAAGACACAGGCCAGCTCAAGGGCCCCTCACAGGACCACAGAGACCCCAGCAAGTGAAGGTCCCTGGGATCCAAGCTCTACTTGATCCATGCCATGGAGCATCTTCCTTACTACTGGACAGCTCCTAACATGTCTAGTTTATAAAAGAAGAGGTTGTATCAACATTTTGCGAAATGATACACATTTTCTAGCAAATCGCTAAGGTAGGAGGATTACAAATTTGAGACCAGCTTGGACTACATAAAACCTCTCAAAATAAATCTCGCCTAGCATTTAAACTGTTGTTGGCTGTTTTCATTGCTCCCAGAAGAACATAAGCAAGGTTCAGGAGTGTTTCCTAGGCAGCTAAGTTAAGGAATTCATATTGGCTTCAATATGTCCTGTGCAACTTTGGTCAAATTACAAACCTCACCATACACCACTTTCATTTCAAATGAAGAGGATAATGGCATGTCTTCCAGGGTGTAGTTGGGAGGATGCAGCACCCATTTGGGGTTGGCTACCAGCAGCAACAGCTATAGCAAAGACAGCATGGAGTTTATGACATAGACCCTAGAAGGAGCTCGCTTGGACTCAAAAACTGGCTTGGCTGCTGTGGGATGTCTTTTCTGTATACTGCGAATATGTGTTGCTATGATTGGTTGATAAAGAAGCTTCTCTGGCCTATGGCGAGTCAAGTTATAGCCAGGCAGGAAATCCAAGAGAGAGACAGGAAGGAGAAAAAAGAGTGGAAGGAGACACCAGCCTAGCGCCCAAGGAGCAACATGCCAGCAGATTGGTAACACCACAGCCATGTGGCAATACATAGATGAATAGAAATGGGTTAATTTAAGATGCAAGAGCTAGCTAGCAAGAATTCTTAGCCATAGGCCATACAGTTTGTAATTAATATTAAGCCTCTGAGTGATTGTTTTATAAGCAGCTGCGGGACTGCAGGTGAGAGAGATTTGTCCCAACTACAGGATGGGTGGGACACAGGAAATGTTTTGATTACACTTAGTCTCTTCATGGCTGTGCAAGCACATACAAGTGAAAGACTCCTGACCTTTAGCTGCTGGCTTACAAAGCAGGACAGATAATGAGAACACTAGCCTCAGTAATTTAAGAATTAGATCAGATGATGCAGATGATATGGACAGGCATCTCTAACATCATCACTCTAACATGTGGTAAAGCATCATAGGTTCCAGCTGCTGCTGCTGCAACCAGTGGTTTCTCATGGTTATCCTCACCAGCTCAGGCACCCAGAAGCACCAAGCTGTCCTTGGTTCTTCCCTTCCATGGCTGAGCACACGGTAAGAAAGTCAGCATATTTTCTGACTTGCAAACAGAACAGAATTGAATGTTCTATTAGTCAGAGTTCCTTAGAGATACAGATCTGACAGGATGAATATATATATTTAAAAGGGAATTATTATATTGGCTTACATAACAGCCAAGGTAGTCCAACAGTAGCTGTCCATACTGTGACGAAGCTGAGGACCCAGTAGATGTCTCAGTGGTCCTAAGCTGTCACCAAAGGCATGGAGGATGCCTGGAGAGCCACTGCTCTTTAGTGGCATGTCTCTTAGTAGATTCCAAATATGATTAAGGTGACAATCAAGGAAAACCATTACAAACACCATCATCTCTTGTGTGTATGTGTGTGTGTGTGTGTGTGTGTGTGTGTGTGTGTTGTATGCATAATAATCTTTTAACATCATGCCAGTGTGTCCTAGTTGTCCCAGAAGTGTGTCATTCATCCTTGGGTTTTGCTTCCATTTAGCACCCTGGCTATGGTGGGTACCAGGAACTCCAGGAAAACTTGAAGATAAATTTCCAATCTGTGGCCATGACAGACCCTGACCATCAGATCATCATCAGGGAAACACTCTCATTTCGTCTATAGCAATCATGATTTTCATTCACCTGATACCAAATAAAGAAAATACTTGTACAGAAATCAAGGTCTGATTGATAGGAGGGCATAGAGTTGGAATGGCCTGCCTGCTCCTTAGGAATTAATCACAGGGGTTGGAGATTTAGCTCAGTGGTAGAGCACTTGCCTAGCAAGCACAAGGCCCTGGGTTTGGTCCTCAGCTCCAAAAAAAGAAGAAAAAAAAGAAAGAAAGAAATTAACCACATTTTTGCCTGTAGGCTGCATGCACGCTTGATCTACCCAGGCCTTTGAGGAGCTTTTTAACTTTATTAAAACTGTGTTTTCTTAATCTGGAAGGTGTAAAAAATTAAGCCTAGCAGGCATGGGAGGAAGAGAAGGCTCTGGTAGCTTTTGTTACCACCCCAGGGGCCACCAACAAAGTGGCCATGGGCAGATTTCTGAGACCATCCAAAAGAAGGTGGCTGTTGCTGGTGAGACTGTAAGAACAATCCAGAAAGGTGGCTCAGGTACAAAACACAGAATGTTAAAAGACCAAGCAGGAATCTGGCCCCAAAGCCTAGAGCTACTAGTGGAGTGCTTTACCCTGCTCCATCTTTCCCACTCTGCCCAACACCTTCAGAGGAAGTACTGGGAAGAAGCCAGTACTTAGCTTCTCAGGTGACCAGGACTCCATCAAATGCCCCGTGGCTATATCCCACTATGAGATTCCAGAAAAAATATCTCATTATGAAGAAATGGAACAAAGAATTAAAAAAAAAAAACTAGCAGTGTTATTCACACTAGACAACAATGTGACTCAAGTGTCTACCATGGGATGGACAGGTGGATGAGCAAAGTATGTTGTGCACCCAGTGAAATACTAGTGAGCCTTAAAAAAAGGAAGGAAATTTTGACAAATGCACAGATGAACCTTGAGGGCACTAAGGTAAGTGAAATAAGCTGCAAGGAGACAAATAAATACTATAAGAGATCCCCCTTCCATGACGTTATCTTAATACCCTGGGAATTAACACAGGCCTGCAAGTGCACAGTGTGCAGGGAAGGAGAGACTTTGGAGCACTCAGTCCTAAATGGGTTGTCTTCATCAACACTCCCCCGCTGGAGGGGGTGCTTGGGGATCTATCTATAAGGAAGAGGATGCAGAAAGATTGTGAGAGCCAGGGTTGACGGCTGACTCCAAGGAAACAGTGTCTTCAACACACAACAGGACTGATGCACACTTGTGTATGCAAACACCAAGACACTGTGGCAACACACACAAGACCTGTACAGGTTCAAGCCAGACTAGGTCCCAGCACTGAGATGAGGAAGTGGACACAGGCTTCAACCCCTAACCAATAAGCTATTTACAGTTGATACCTGTTGGCCAAGGAAAAACAGTTTTCATCCAGTGGAGTCTCTTAGGTAGAGTAACCACACTTTAGTGCAAGCCCCATTCCCAGGAGCAGTTACCAACACAAAACGACCTCAGTGGATTTTTGTAGACTTTGTGCCTCATTTTTCTTTGAGCATTTTTGTGTCTTATTGTCTTTTGGTGATTTATTTTGACTCCCAATTTTGTGGGTTTCTTTCATGCATTTGTTTTTTGTTTATTTGTTTGTTTTGTTTACATTTGCTTTGTGTGTGTGTGTGTGTGTGTGTGTGTGTGTGTGAGAGAGAGAGAGAGAGAGAGAGAGAGAGAGAGAGAGAGAGAGAGAGAGAGAGAACATGAATTTTGGTGGATAGGAAGGTGGGGAAGATCTGGAAGGAATAAACATGATCAAAATATATTCCACGAAATATTTTCAACAAAAAGTGACAGAGATGATAAGTTCTACAGCACTCTTACTGCAATAAAGATTGATCTTTTTAAAAGTACAAGCTAAAAGCCATTCCACACTATCATTGAGTTAAAACATCTGCTTCTACCTACACAGTCTCCAAAATACTATGAGTTAAACTTTATACAAGTCACAGTATAGAAATTGAAAAGACAAAATATATTAATGCTCTTTATTTATTCTTTGAAAATTTCCTACATATATGTAATGTATCTTTATAATATTCAACTCCCACTCTCTCTGGACCCCACCCAATATGTCCACTTCATATTTCAAGTCTTCTTCATGGTTTTAAATATAACTTACTGAGTCAAATTAGTGTTGCTTATTTTCACATAGGTACAGGGCCATCCCCTGGAGCATGGGTACAAGGCCATCCATGCAGCATGAGTGCAGGGCCATTGGCTGAAGCATGGGCATAGGGCCATCCCCTGAAGCATGGGCACAGGGCCATGCCCTGGAGTATGAGCAAACTACTCTTAGTCATACTCCCAAGGAAAATGGCCATCCCTCCCCCAGCAGCCATCAACTGCCATTAGCTCCTTAGCTTGGGAAGAACTTCATGAGTTCCTCCCAATCTGTGACAGAATGTGACTGACTTGATCCTGGCCAGATCCACAGCAGCACAACACCTACCACTTTTTTTTTTACAAGTTTATAAGTACAGTGGCCCCATCATGTCGAGAAGATAGCATTTCAGAGACCTCTTGTCCGTTCTCTGGCTCTTACAATCCTTTCTGCCCAGCTCCTTTCTTGATGTTCCCTGAGCTTTGAGAGAGAGGAAGGTTTGATAGAGATAGCCCACTTAGGAATACATATTTAGAGTCTCTTCTCAGGAGTTTGACCAGTAACAAGTCTCTGCAATCACCACTGCCCACTGTGAAAAGAATCTTCTTTGACCAAGGCATCACTAATCTATGGGTTAAAACATACATATTTAGAAGAACGTTTGATATATCCATTTAGCAACACAATGGTAGGTTCCCCACTAGGGCTATGAACCTCACAAGTCATGAGCTTTTGACCACTTTATAGTACTAGAAAATAACTACTTCCTATGGAACAAGCCTCAAATACAACCAGAAAGTAGTTGATTATCCACATGTATTCATGACATTATTACACCAGTAGACATATCTTGCCTAACAGGTCATTATTGTGGCATGAATGGTCTTGCATTGGATAAATCCATCAATGTTTTTTCTCCTCCAGCATCTTGTACAGAACCTTCTGCCAGGGTATAACATAGTCAGCAGAGGAAACTTCCAGGTCATTTCCAGCTTGGTTTCTCTATATTCTCGAGAACACAGAGACCAGAGTGCATAGTGAAAGACAGAAAAAAAAAAAAACTTTAATACTGCATTATTAAAGGAATTTACATATGAATTTTGTACCTAAGCAAGTATCATTTAGAACTCAAGGCCAAGAAACTTGCAATTTATAATTAAAGATGCACAGAAATTTTAACTAATAAACAAAAATTAATAACATTTTGTAGTTAGAATTTTCTTTGGGCTACCAACCAGCTCCCAAATAAAGACATAGAGACTTACTATTACTTATGAATGCTCAGCCTTAACTTAGGTTTGTCCCACTAGCTCTTTTAATTTAACCTGTTTAACTTCATCTATGTTTTGCCTCAGGGCTTTTTACCTTTCTTTCATTCTGTATGTCCTACTTTCCTGCTTCCTCCATGTCTGGCTGGCTGGTCCCTGTCGTCTCCTTTTCTTTTTTCCTCAAGCCTAAGTTCCTCCTCCTATTTACTCTCCCTCCAGAAGTTCTGCCTATACCTCCCTCCTTGCTATTGGCCATTCAGTTTTTTATTAGACCAATCAGGTGCTTTAGGCAGGCAAGGCGAAACAGCAACACATCTTTACATAGTTAAACAAACATTCTGCAACAACATTTCTTCAGACTTCTGCACTATATATTATTTTAATGAATATTCTGTTATTTAAAAACACATCATCATAATTTCCAAAGTCCCACACGACTATGATCTCAAAATTCAATCGCACATATGGTGGTAAGTAGTCATGTAATAGTCTACATACCTATAAGATAAGAGTCTATTTAAATGTACTGGGGCTAGGGAAATGGCTTGGTGGGTGAAATGCTTGTTGTTCAAGCATGAAAACCAGAGTTTGCATCCCCACATGTACATGAAGCTGGATATAGTGGTAGATGTCCATTACCTAGTGCTCCTAAGGTGAGCTGGGAGGCAGAGATAGAATACCAAGAGTTTTCTGCCCAGCTAGCCTGGTGTACGCAGCTGCAAATGACAAAAGAGATATCCTGTCTCAAACACAATGTAAAACAAAGACCAATACACAAGGCTGCTCTCTGACATACATACATGCACACACACATATACCATAGAACAAGGGTCATGGCACTGAAGCACCTGCACTCACACACAGGAAAACACACATAACATACACATACACATCAAATAAATATACATACATATACAAAGATAAAGGTGTTATTGTCCTGCCTGTGTCATCAGTGAGTGCCAAGAACATGTATCCTTGACTCAGAAAATGGAGAGGGTGTGTGAACAATGCATTCTTCATATGAGATGAAAATTCACTGTTGTAGAAGTAAGGTTTTCCTTCAGCAACTCTGGGATCTCAGCCAACATCTGACCTCTTCCAGTATACAGCTCTCCTTTACTCTACCTGTAAGTACAGTGCTACTGCCATCCTGAGTCTGAGTCCAATTTGCTCCTAGCTATCCATGCACATGGGAAGCCAGCTTGAAGGCAGCACTGGCCAGACTGTTCACCTGCCAGCACCTAAACATCAGAAGCCTGGATGCCTGTCCCTGATGGCTAGAGGCCATCTGTAGAACAGTGAGACACCACTTCAATTCCTATACAGACTTATAAACCTTGTCATGGCACTGGGTATGAGATCATGTGAAACTTCAAAAGTATCAAAATACTATAGTAATCAACTATACATTTTTTCTTACTGCCTTTATTCCTATCCAAAGATCAATCCATAAATCACAGCTCTAACAGAGGAATGTTCTTTATCATACTTTTGAAACCTAAAATGAAGTCACTTGCAATGTAAGGCATGAATATATAGTGGAGCATCACATCATCACCTCCATGGATAGTTCATGTCCATGTTGAAAGTATTATGTGGTACACTTTTTTGAATACTCAAGGAATTTGTCTTTGAAAGATGTTTTCATATTCCAACCTAAATTCTTCTAGGACAACAAAGAGCTGAAGAAGACCTTTCTAAGACGTGTGACACTCTTGCATCCCTGTGAAAGACTTCTGCAGAGCAGATCTCTAATCCTATAGAGCCCAACACACCCATAGGCATGCAAACACACATTAGTCTCCACATAAGTATGCTTCCTAGAAAGATAAAATGGTAAGGTCTAAGTAGACCTAAATTACTGTGTGTTGTGTAGTGATTCCCTCCACATTGAAGTATTCTATCCTGGAGAGAGACATTTAAGAAGACATGAGAAGTAAACAACTCCCAAGTTTCAAGGAGTTCTTGAAACCTACAAGATTCACAAGGTTTCTTACAAAAGTTATACAAGTATGGGCAATTGTTGGTGATGAGAGACTCTGCCACTGGTATAGCTGAGTACAGGAGATTCTCTGACCTGCTAAGCAGCCTGTCTGTCCTCTAGGGATGAACACTCCATGAATTGTCACCCATGTTGGGGTAGACTTTGTGGTAATGAAGCTACCTTTGAGACATCCATGCTCTGGAAAGTACACCCTCACCCAGAGTCCAGTAAGCAATCCTAATATGTCACTGGTTTGTCAAGCTGGACTTAGGTGAATAATTTGGAACTATCATTGGTGTCCTATCTAAGGTGATCAGGTAGATGCCCGTTCACGTCTCCCTAAGAAACTTTAGCACAACAGAGTATTACAAGAAGCCCTTCCAGAGGAGTGAGATAGCTGGAAGGGAGTTCAAAACATCTCCAGAGCTCCCCTCTTCCTGAAGAAGTCTGGTTGGGCTGGCCATTAGGACACACAGAGCATCCCTGCTCCTTGTCACCACAGTCAATATAGAGAAGTCCACAGCCACGACCTCCTGACTCTGTTCTTTAAAGATTTCCTCTTTGATTCTAACACCCCTTTTCTATTTTTCAATCATGCAAAACAGTGGCTTATTAATGAGCTTTCAAAGTACATGAAGAAGGATTAAATGCACAAAAACACTAATATGCCCTGTGGCACTGTGCTTTGAGTGAAGGATGGCATCTGTGTGTCAGCAGAAAAGAAGGACCCCTGAAGCTGTGGAAATCAGAGGCAATGTGGAAGAAGTCCAGCCCAGAGTGAAAGATGGGGGGCTGAAAAAGAAAGACCCTCAGAAGGGAAAGTAGACAGCCCCCTAAACACAGGCACACGTCCCAGGTACCTTAAATGATGGGAATTTCAGAGCTGGATTACTGTTCAATCATGTTGTTGTGCTTGAAAACTTCAGTTTTCACATATAAGCATCACAAAAGCAGGGGTGCACATGCAACAAATACACACACACACACTCATTACACACATACACACACTACACACACATACACCTTACACACACATTTCACACACATACATACATTACACACACACTCATTACACACATACACACACTACACACACATACACCTTACACACACATTTCACACACACATACATACATTACACACGCACTACACACACATATACACAATACACACATACACAAGCACACACACCTTAGCAAAAATACCATGATTTCCCTCTGTATGCACCTCTTCTTTTCCAGATGTTACCAATTAAGAGCAAGACCCCAATCCTAACAGATGTTAGCCAAACAAATCCAAACTGAGGTTTAATGCCCAAAGTTAGACACATTTACTGCACCCAAGAGAAGCAAAAATAAATATCATGTATACACTGGGCCATTCGGGTTAACCTGAAATGACTAGGGCTTCCCCCCAAAGCAGCAATTAGTTTCAACTCCTTCCTCCGGTTTGTAATTAGCATACTAAATGTTGTGGTGGTGTTTCACACAGTTGCGATCCTCAGAATACTTTTCACTTCCTGAGTTCATCCTTAATTTCCTTTGAAAACAAGATGTACACCTCTGAGGTCCTGTTTCTGTTAGCATGGGGAACGTATTCTTTTGAGCACCAAAATCAGCATTATCAGCCACCAAATACATAGTTTGCTCTATGTCGAGGCAAAAAATCTTTTCCCAGCTCTCTCTGCTGGCTGTGGCAAGCTAGACTGGCAGGGCTTTCCGGAGTTGTGTTGAGGATGGTGAGCTGAATGCCTGACAAGGGATCTCTGTCATGTCTTCACACCCTGTCCCAGCACTAATATTATCCTGAACGACAGGTGGCAGTACAGAGTCACAGTCTGCAGGAGCTAATTAAAGGGTTGTTTCTTTCTTTCTTTCTTTCTTTCTTTTTTCTTTCTTTCTTTCTTTTTTTTTTACTTCAGGCAGGGTTGTACAAATGCTGCTTAAAACACAGAACTGGGTAGGGGAAAAAAAAACTGATCCAAGCTTCTCTGCACACAAGGTTCTGTTTCTACATATGTTGCACCTAGCCTGGAGAGTCTCTGCTCACCACCCTAACCCTGATTTCAAGCATTCACCTCAGGATATAAATGCTCTTACTGTGGAGAGCTCAACTTGTGAAATGAGTAGACTGCCAACCGAAGATTCTGTACCTGACCCCATGTATGGAAATGTGGACACACACACACACACACACACACACACACACACACACACTGACACAGCTAAGAGAGCTCAAGCTTGTCAAAAGCACAGATTCCAAAGCAGCAAAGCCAAAGGGTGCTTTGTGTGAAATCTGCCATATTACGGGAACATTTGGTTTCTGAACTGCCGTAAAATGGTGACCTTTTTCCAATTGCCAAATAAACATTCTGCAAGCTGCACTGGTGTCGAATGAAAGTACCGTCCAATAGTGGATGGCGCTGATCAAAGACTTGTCTTTTAGGGCCTTTTGTCGTTTTGACCAGAAAAAGGCATTTGCTTGAATTCTGAGCAGAAACTGGCTTGCTTTGCTTTAAATGAACAATATTTTTTTTTTTTTTGAAAATGCACAGCACACAGATCTCTGAACAAAACACATCCAAGAAGAGAGAGGGAAGGGAGGGGAGAAGAGGAAATAAAACATCAAGTCCCCGGGAATATATGACTGATTTTGAATTGAGGAAAGCTGGGGGTGTCTGTTCCAGTGGGAGTCATCCCCAAAGATCAGCAACTACAAACATTAGTCATCAAGGCCTGGCAAATACAATCTGGAGCACATCTAGTACATTTTGCCGGAAAGATACAATCTATGAGCGCCATTCTTCCCCACGGAGCTGCAGCTTGCCTCCCAGGGACAGATCTGCAGTTAAGTCTAGCCAACCCTTACTGACTCACCAGTGGAGGCACAGGCTGGCCCCATCCTCCATGTAGTCATACTGTTCAGCCTGTAGACTAGGCCACAAACCCTACTTCTGGTTACAGGTTTAAATGAGAGAAAGGGGGACCTTAAACATGATATCAGGATCAATTTAACCACTGTGGCTAGGTACTGGGAAATCTTTGAATATGACTATCTTTTCTTTATTTTCTCCTTTTGTTTGTTTGTTTTTATGGTTTTAGTGTGTTTGAGACAGGGTCTCACTATGTAGCTCACACCGGTGTGGAACTCACAATTCTGCCTCAACTTCTCGAGTCCAGGACTATAGGCAAGTGCCACCACCCGTTCCAGCTGTTTGCTCTTCTCAGTATGTGGCAAACCCAGGTATTTGGCAGAGTGGTGGGCACACAGATGTGTGGATAGAGGGAGACACTCCAGAGAGGGGACGCCAGTTCCTCCTTGTCCTGCCAATCTGCTGAGGAAACCAGTTCGAACCACTTCTATTGTGAGAACATTCCTCCTAGCCGAATGGCTTGGGTATTTCATAAGAACAAATTATTTTTAAGGAAAGTTTTCTTTCCAATAAAAGGCAATAGGTCCCTAAACACTAACTCTTGGGAAATTTTTTTTTCAAGGAAATAGCTCAAGATAATGAAAAACTTGTCTCAGAGGCTGGGCCACATTTAAATTCCAAATCACACGGGCTGCTCTGTCATCCCCATTACCATGTCTTTATGCAGCTGAAAATGTGATTCTGCTGTAGTCTACAAAGATTCCCTTGAACCTTCTAGGTAGGAGAGGTCACCAGGAGCTTTTGATCTACAAACATGTGTAGCTGCTCCTTACATCTGGAATATTATAAATCCCAAGAGAAAGGAGCCAAAACTCTCACCATCAACACCTTCCCATCTTCTCCTGCTCACTGGGAAATACCAGGCACCTGTCCATGTCATTGGCTTGCAGAGGGTCCAGGAGAGTCATTGACAAAACCCATGATAGCCAAGGAGACTTGTGTCCAACAAACAACAAACTGTCTCTGTGCGTTAGAGCCTTGAAATGTAAGGTCCTAATTTTTAATTAAGGAAAACTGAGGGTGTCTGTTCCAGTGGGACTTGTCCCCAAAGATCAGCCACAACAAATATTAGTCATTCTGTTTGTATGTTGACTATATCTTAACTGAAAATTTCATTTTTTGAAACTGAAATTTCACATAATACTCTGTGTTCCTATTTAGAAATCTAAAACAACAAACTTCAGAGTAAAGGGTCTCTGAGGTGTTTTATCTTAGATTCCCATGAAAACAGAAATTCTATGGACAGAGGAGGCATTCCATGCTGTGGCTAGGTGCTGCTATGCAGCATGATTGTACTCAGGCTGTTCATACCCCGTGGGAGCCACCCCCTTCTTCTTACCCTCCCAGTAGACACTTGAGCTCATAAATCAAGATGTCTGTACTAGTATATAACTCTTTCCAACCCATCCATCCCTAAGTTACTAAAAACAAATCCTATGACTACAAGCCCCATTGGGCATAACTATGCACATGGAAGGAACCCTTTGGAAGTACAGGTGTAATTGGTCAAAAGGCCTTTTCTAGAATCATCATAGATTTTAAAGAAGGCTTCCCCAAAAGCACATATCAGTATCTTGTCTTCCAAAATATGTTCCTTTCCTTCCATTTGGCTCCAGGGATTGCCAGAGGGAAGTGGGACCAGAGAGTCACCCAAGTCCTGAATTTTAAGGGTCAGGAGTCTGAGGAAAGACACACTACCATATTGATTCTAGGTTACCTTACTTCCCGCTCCTCAATCCTGGCTCTGTAGACAGAGGTCAGCATGTCTTCCACTTGACGGGTATGAGAACCAAGAATCCACAATTCAGTGACCCAGCCATTTCTAGAAAGGAAGAACCTAGATTTGTGAAGAAAGGGGTTCTGACTTTTAGCAGATGCACCACACAATCCTTTGCTGAATAGAAGAAGCATGGTCACAGCAGTGCCCTTCACCTCAGAGTTGGCCCTTTCCTTTCCTCTTCAATTTGCATGAATTCCCTTTCTGGGGTTGTAATATTGAAGCACTTCAGTCTGGTGCTCACAGTTCACCTTACGGTTCCACAGCCAGAAGTCTTCAACCAACATGAGTTAAGGTTGGCTCCTCCTGAGGCTGTGAGGGTACATCTCCATCCTGGCTTCTGCTGCTTTGCTGGCTGCCTTTGACTTCAGTGGTTGTGCAAGCCCACTTTCATGGTAACACAGTCCTCTCTGTATATCTGTCTGACTTCAAAGTACTCTTAGGCTCTAAGTAGGATCACCAACCATACTGAATTAAGGTATAGGATATAAAATTCAGTTTACCTTAATCACCTCTGCACAGATGCTATCTCTCAATAAGGTCACATTCTGAGAAACTGGGGTTTACATGAATCTAGGGATATCCAAGGCAACCCTAAATTAGTCCCCTCTGTTAACTGATCAAAGGAACACCTGTTAACTCAGAAGACCCTGGGTCATGTGGCTTTTCCTCTTCCATTTCCACTCTGTTAAGGTATATCTTTCTCCTCTCCTGCCAACCTAAAAACCAAACCCTCTCCTGCATCCAGCTCATGTATCAGACTTCCTGAATCTGCAACTCCATAATTAAGTGAGCACCAAGGACCCTTCCTGGCCTAAATTTTACTTTTTCTACTTGCCTCCTTCTATGTGTCACTTCAGAGGAGTTCTTAAGCTCAAAGTGTCTCACATCATTTTCCCTCAAGAAAAAGCTGCCAGTCGTAGATGGAGCTGGTGGAAGCTCCAGGCTGTGATTAGATGGACCCTCTGTCTAAAGGGGTCAGCTGGGGTCCCTTCCTAGGTGGCATTTAGAACAGGAAGAATAACAGCTTAAAAGCATCCCAGGAGAGCAGGTGTGATGGCAGAGAGGGAACATGAGCTCAGGGTCACGGACCCTTTACACTCCTAGAGGCAATGCCCCCATCCTGGGAAGGATTCTCAAGGGTTCTGATTGAGATGCAAGTTTCTACAGAATTGACTGTGTGTCCCTGAACAACACACTTGACTTCTCAGAACACCCCTTCTACTTATAAAGATGGGGTTTAGAGCACTCTTCCACGGTGCTCAGGAATTCAACACAGAAAACCATTCCACCTAGTTACCTAGTCTGAGAGAGAGAAGTTCTTGGTAACTATCAGTTCTCCCTCTGGAGTCCTTTAAAAAATGATTTTCCATGTGGATTCCTGGGAACTGCTCTAGCACCAGGTTTCTCCCTAACCCCATGATGTCTCCCTCTATCAAGGAGTCTCTTTCATTGCTCTCCCACTCTGTCCCTCCCCCAGCTCCACCATCCAGTTCCCTTATGTTCTCATCCTCCAACCTCTCCCCTCGGTTGCACCCCCTCACCCCCAGTTTACTCATGGAGATCTCATCACCCCCCCCCCAGGGCAATCCATGCATCCCTCTTTGGGTCCTCCTTGTCAGCTAGCTTCTCTGGAGCTGTGGGTTGTAGTCTGGTTATCCTTTGCTTTACACCCCAGATAAGACTACCAGCACTAGTGGAGAGGGTGCCTGAACTGGCCTACCCTGATAATCAGATTGGTGAATACCCTAACTGTCATCATAGAGCCTTCATCCAGGAACTGATGGAAGCAGGAGCAGAGATCCACAGCCAAGCACCAGGCTGAGCTCCAGGAGTCCAACTGAGGAGAGGGAGGAGGGATTGTATGAGCAAGGAGCATCAAGATCATGCTGGGGAAATCTGCAGAGACAACTGAACCAAGCTCAAATAGACTCAAGAACTCTAGAGCAACAGCTGTGGAGTCTGCATGGGGCCAGACAAGGCCTTCTGCATACAGCAGACGGTTATGTAGCTTGATCTGTTTAGGGGAACCCTGGCAGTGGGATCCAGATCCATCCCTGGCGCATGACCTGGCTTTTTGGAGCCCGTTACCTATGGTTGGACGCTTTGCTCAGCCTTGATGCAGAGGGCAGGGGCTTAGTCCTGCCTCAACTGAATGTACCAGGCTTTGCTGACTCCCTATGGGAGGCCTTACCCTTTTGGAGGAGGGTAGAAGGGGTGGGAGGTGCAGGGGGCTGCGAGGGGGAGGGAGAGGAGGGATGAGAGGGAGATCTGTGATTGGTATGTAAAATGAATTTTTAAAAATTTCTTAAATAAGAAAAGGAGAAATAAAAACTTTCTTCCAACTTGGCATGTACAGGAGGGGCCAGGGAAGGGACTTTACATAAACGTAGCTTATAGGTGTAGCCAAGGGCCTAGAAACTAGCAGAGGATACCCAGGGCCCTCGCCAAAGGATTCAGGTACAGCACGTGATTAGGATCAAACCTCCAGTGTCTGGCAACCAATGTCCCTAATTCCCAGGAGGCTGATTGCTTAAACCCTGAGCAGAGGCTCTGAGCAAGCGGATACCCGGAGAGATCGACGCTAGGTGGCGCTGCGCAGCAAAGAAGCCCGAGGCGGCTGCCCGCCCGGTGCCGGTCCTCAGTGAGGCAGTGGGGAGGTGGGGGGAGGAAGGGACGTTCCTGCAAGATATCTCACCCAGGAAGACGGACCGATCAGCTCATGACTTATTTTTCCCCTTCTCATTATCATTTTCTATACATCATCTTGTATATTTTAAAACAACACACACACACACACACACACACACACACACACACACACACACACACGAAAGAGAGAGAGAGAGAGAGAGAGAGAGAGAGAGAGAGAGAGAGAAATTTCAATGGTAGGACTCACACATTTATGTTTTTCCTTAATTAAAATGAGATTTGAAGAGCTGGTCACAAAGAAACCAAATCAGCCTTGTTCTTCTTGCCCAGCAATGAAGTCTGAGTTCGGTGAAGCGCGGTTGCAATGTGATAATGCACAAACGAAATTAAAGAAGTGGCTTTAAAAATAAATCGGTTTCTGAGGAAATTCAACACACTGCACCCAACGGAGCGGGATTTCCAATTCTAGAAGAGTGTTGGCATGGCTGGCCACAAGTCTCCGCAGTTCTCAGAGCAGCTCTGTCCAAAGTGGCCTCGGTAGGGGTGGGCCGTGGCCCAATAAGCCAAGTCCCTGTCCCGCAAGAGCCCGGACTGAGCTTGACCCCAGGACCCATGGAGACAGATAGATAGGTCTCCCTGGAAGCCAGCTGAGCAGCCCAGCCTTCTCAGAGAGCACCAGGTCAATGAAGACCTTGTCTCAAAAGGTTTAAAAAAAAAAAAAAAGTGAATGGCTTCTGAGAAGAAGAAAGGGAGGGAGGGAGAGAAGGAGGGAGGAAGAGAGAGAGGGAGGGAGGAGGAGGGGGAGGAAGGGAGAGAAGGAGAAGAGAGAAGGAGGAAGGGAGAGAAGGAGGAAGGGAGGGAGGGAGGGAGGGAGGGGAAGGAAGGGAGAGGAGAGGAGAGAAGGAGGAAGGGAGGGAGGGAGGGAGGGAGGGGAAGGAAGGGAGAGGAGAGGAGAGAAGGAGGAAGGGAGGGAGGGAGGGAGCTACCTGAGGTTGACTTCTGGCCCCTGTGGACACCCACACTCACATACACACCCAAGACATGCATGCATGCACACAATAATAAGAGAGAAAGAACTGAATCTGGAACTAATCCTTATAACCTTATGAGCAATAAGAAGGTGTGTACAGCAGCATGGTGTTGGGCTCTGTGAGAGGAGTCTGGTATAAAAGACAGGTACTATCCATTTCTAGACATTCCTAAACAGACAAACCAGCCTGCAGTCACAGACAGCAAGTCAATGGTGACATCCTGCCCAGTGAGAGGCACAAGGGACGTTCTGGAATAGCTTCACTGTATTAGCTCCCCACTTGAGCAGGGGCAGATGCCCAAACATAGAGGTCTGGAAAGATTCACAGGGCTGAAAGTGTTAGGTTTTCAGCACAGCTACACTAGTAAACGGCTCTCCTACTCTGCTCACATCCTTTCAGAAGACCCCTCCCGACATGTTTTCCCGCCAGTTTGAAGAAGATGGCCTCTTGGTAGCATCTGTCCCTACTATCTAATTTTTTTGTTTTGTTTTGAATAATTTAGCTAAAGACTTCATTAGTTGTGTTTTAAGTGCTTGCGTTTCCAACTAATGAATTGTCCAAATCCTCACCATCAGATTTCCATTTCAGTCATTAGAACCTTAATTGTCAAGCAGCTGAAATGATTCCTATTGTTTATTCTAATTGCCATTAGGAAGATGCACCAGAATTATTTGTAATTTATTAGTCACATAACTATAATGAGGAATAAATAAAGCACTTTGCCCTGCAGCAATTTCCAAGGTGCGGGAGGAGCATGCTTAAGCACAGCCCCTCTAGGTTGCTGGTTCTTCGGTGTCTCTACCTGCCCTGCTAACCTCAGAGTCACCTTTTGCCCACCTGCTAGGGCACTTGAAACCCTCACAGGTTGCTCACTATGGCTCCTTTTAAGACCCATTTTTGGAAATGAACTGGTCTTCATAATTACACTGATTGAATCATGATTGTTATTTGTTCATTGATGTTACAGTGCCAAACACAGGGAGACAGGTTACCTCCTGTACCCAGGTCCGGGGGCCAGGACTGTGGTGAGCATCCAGAACTTTGGGGATTGAGCAAATAGCTCTGTCAGTAAAGTGCCTGCCTTGCAAGCGTGAGAACCTGAAGTCAGTCTCCAGAACCTACATTCAAAATAACAAAACTGAGTGTGGTCACGTATGCATGTAATCCAAGCACTTGGGATATGGAAAGTGGCAGATCCCAGGGCCTCTCTGACAAGCCAATCTAGTCTATTTGTCCAGTTTGAGGCCAGTGAGAAGGACTTGAAAATTAAAATTAAAAAGAGGCAGATAGTGGGGTGGAAGAAGAAAGTTGTGCTCTGGTTTACACATGCAGGTGTACACCTATGCACGTGCACTTGCACACACAAGAACACACAAAAAAGAAGTTGTGGCTAACATCAGTATACAAGGGATGCATGGAACAAAATGCCTGTCTAAGGACAAGTGGGAGTCAGTCTCTAAGCCACAGACCCTAGAGCAAGATCTGGAGTGGGTACAATTTCCTCCAGAAAGAAGGATGCAGTACCATTTCCTATGTCTGTCACCTATCCTCTCCCCCTCCTCCTCCACACACACACAGGACTATCTATTTCCATTTTGCCTACATCACTGCTGAGGCCAACAATGCCCACCAGGATTTGTCTTTCGAAGAAATGAGTTGCTATCATGAGCAAGGTCCCTCTGTTGCACATCTAATCGTGAAGACTCCAGGAAAACACACACCTGACTCACAAGGGCTTTCCATCCTAGCCGAAGTGTAGACTACAAGTGACAAACTGAGTCCCCATCCCCATGTTACCCTCATGCCCTGACCCCATTTGGCCTCTCCTGAGGTCCTTGTAGACTTTCCAGGTTAGGGTTTGGTGTCCCAGTAATATGTTCTTATACCATTTTTCATCCAATCCTGACAAAGGGTGCCAGTTCTCCCAGATACGAATGTGCTCATAACCCATGTGCCGTATTTAATTAATTTGTATATACTTTCATTGTATGAAGACAAAATGGGTCCAGAGCCTCCAAAGTTTACCAATAACATCATCCCAGCCTCGGTGGCCCACACCTAGAATCCCAGCACTTGGGAGAACAGCATAGAGACACCTCAAGTTCAAAGCCAATGTGGGTGATACAACAAGAGTTTGTGTCTGCAAATAAACTAATTTGATTGAAAATATCATCCTCATAACCCACTATGGTTGTGCTTTCTGCTTTCCCATCTAGAAAGAAGGATAATAAAGGCTCCTACTGGGCTAGCAAGATGCCTCAGTGAGTAAAGGCACTTGATGAACTCAGTCCAGTCACCTAGGACACATACCATGGAAGCAAAGAACCAACTCCTACATGTCCTCTGACCATGGCACAAGCACATGCATTCTATTAACAACATGTAAATGAATAAGACTTTATTACATTTTATTATTTTTAAATTTTCATACAATATATTTGATCCTCTTTTCCTCACCCAAGTCCACCAAATCCTCCCCACCTCCTATGCTAGAAACTTCTTTGAATATATACATATATAAAAGGTATTTAAAGAGTCACCAGATATGGTGATTTGAATGAAAATGGAATCCATAGACTCCTACATTTAAGTACTCAGTTCCCAGTTGGTAGAGGTGTTTGGGAAGGATTGGGGGTGTGGCTTTTTTGGAGGAGGTGCATCATTGGGGGCAGTCTTTGAAGTTTCAAAATCCATATGGCTGCCGTCCCCACTGCAAGCTCTGCTCCTTGCTTACTGTTGGAGATGTGGTCCCTCAGCTGCTGCTCTCCACACCTGCGTTCTGCAACCTCCACTCCTCTATGATGGACACCAGTCCTCTGGATGATTAGAGAATAATGGGAAAACTTGAAAAGTCTAACTCTCTACTTTTGTTCCCCTAATGGTGGGAACCAGAGAGAGCACCTTTTACATGCTGGTCAAGTGCTCTCCCACTGAAGCCCTTCCCCAATTTCAGAATTTTAGTGACAATAAAAGAAACCAAGAGTAGCTCAGAGACGAACATAATCTCCACCTGCAGCCTGGCGATACTCGTGGACAGCAAAGCTTTCTGTGCATAGAAGACCATACTTCCCCTTCTGTGAAGTTCCCTCAGGCTTTGTGTGCAGAGCTGCCTGCTCCTTCATTGGTGCGGGGCAAGTTTACTCTTCCATCATCTTCCGCTGAAATCACGTGTGCAGAGCTCCAGACACCACAAGGGGAACTTCCAGCATGCCCAGGCTTATCTTCTGCCAACACAGCCTACTTCAGCTGGTCCCCTTTGGAATTTAGATCATATATTTTTATTTGTGTCATTCTTGACTGCTTCGGAGCAAGGAAGACAACCGGACGCATGGAATTATTTTTTTCGCTTTCAGACCGGGTCTAATGTACCCCAGGCTGCTATCTAACTCACCATGTAGCTGAGGATGACCTTAAGATTCCGATCCTTCTGCCTCCACCTCTCAAGTGCTGGGAGAATGGGCACGCACTGTCACACCTGGTTTACTCAAGTATGGGTTTCAGTCCCGGAGCTTCCTGTATCCAAAGTAAGCATTCCATGAACGGAGCCACATCCCCAGCAAATCTGGTTTTGGCTGAGATTCTATGGCATCTAGGTAAAAATTATTTCTCAGTTTAGCTTATAGCTGGGCATATCCACAACACTAAGCTCTAGCCAAGAAAATAGGAAGTGATAATATTGGGATTGACTACGAGGATTCTGTTGTATAAGAAGAGAAATTACCATGCAAGTTCATTCGGTCCTTCCACCGTTTCCGTGTCTTGTCTGGAGGGCGGACGTAATGGCTGGAGCTTTAATGGCAGCTATCTTGGATCGTAAGGCAGCTTAGAGGATGAGAGGGAAGGACAAAGGGCTCAGAGCAACAAGTCAGAGGAACTCTGCTCCCCCACTGCACCCCAGGCAATGCCACACCGGTTCTGTGCAGTTTTATCTCTAATGCAACATGCGATGCATGAGCGCTTACAGCCCCACCTTCAAAATCGAATTTGGTGTAAAGCAAGGGGTGGGGAATTACAGAAGGCACGTAGGTAGCCAGGAAACAAGGACAACATGGGGACATTTCTGCAGAAAAGTGAAGTTGAAGGTCAGGCTCCAGGTTGCTGGACTCAGCCTCAAGACAGCCCAGAGCTGCATGCTTTCTAAAGCAGAGAAGAGAAGGGCCAGAGGGAATCCTGGGCTCTCTGTTCGCGTACCTGAACGTCATCATAGGAGATACAGGCACTTCCCAGGCTTAAGGAAACATGGGCTGGGGACCGCCTCTCAAGCTGCTTTCTATACAGAGACAGGAAGAAAAGCAAGACCCCAGGAGGCCAGTAGAGCCCAGCGGGAATCCAGGTGAGGACCAGGTCAGCCTGAAACTAGAAGGGGGCAAGTGCCTAGAGATGGGGGTGAGGAGTGGGGAGGTCAGAGGAGTCAGGAGTCAGCTGTGAGTGGGAACTGAGAGGGTGACGAGATGACAGGATGTGTTAGGCAAGTGGCACGGTTTTCTGGCTTGAACCAGTATCAGGACAAGAAAACCAGCTCATGTTGGCTCATACCGTATCTGGGACCCCTCATCTTATTCCGCCGCAGCTAAAGATGGCTCTGTATCAGCGCCTGTGAGTGTGAATGTGACAGTCTGGGCCCAGCTAGCCCTTATGAAAACGTTCAGAAATGCCTCTCTCCATAAAGCTGAGATCACATACGAGGTTAACACCCGATGAGAATTAATTTGCAGAGAAATGTTCCAGAGTTTACTGTGAAGGCGAGAAGCAGCAGGTGAATTTTATATAGATGAGCCCATGGCAGCTACCTTATGGGGAAAATGATCTCGGCCCTTCTCCAGTCCAAAAAGCCTGCTTCTCATATGGCAATGTCAGCCGAGAAGCTCTTCTGAGGTTTAGTGTGTGAAGCCCTCTGGACACCAAGAAGCAACATCAGTATAAAGAGAAAGAACAGTGCTACAAGAACCATCTCATTGAATACCAAGTGGTGTTCCAACCGTGCCAGCCCCGAGCCTGTGTGCATGCAGTTACAGGGCCGGCCACAAGAGGGCAGTCCAACACGTTCGTGCCAGAAGCTTGAGGGCAGGAGGCTGAGCTTAAGGCTTGGAAATGACCAACACTCATATTCTCTCCTAGGGAATTCTCTCCAGAGAGAAAAAGTGCACAGTATGCAAGCGAGGGCCACATCGATACCCAATACACAGCTCTAAGGACTAACGTGAAATACATTTAAATCTGCAAGTAGAACAAACTTATGATGGAACTAGAAAAGATAAAGATTATAAACCTTGTTGATTAAAACATCAGGGCTTAATAATCATCAAACAGGAAGAACAAGGCAGAGCATGTACAGTGTGCAGAAAAGGAAACCACCAGAAAGACTTTAACTTTCACACAGTTCCTGTGGATCTTTTGTTTGTTTGTTTCTGTTTTTGTTTTGTTTTTGTTTTTTGGTTTTTTTGTTATTGTTGTTGTTGTTGTTGAATTAGGCCTGAAGTTTTAGGAAGATGTGATCAGGATTCTTAGCTCCAAAAAGCCACACAAAGAGGGGAGTGAGGAAGATAAACAACCAGCTCCTAGACCTGAGGAAAACAACAAAATTAACCTGTATTTCAGATGGGAGGGGACAACAAAGTCAAGAACAGAATTCTAAAATGACAAATGGGGGCTGCGGGGGGATGGCTGAAGTACTTTCCAGGAAAAATACAAAACACAAAATTGACCCCTGAAGAGGGAGAAAACATAAATAGAACACTAAGAATTGAAAAACACAGGGAAAACTTGGCGCTAACTGTGGGATTTATGAATGGAATTACATTCCTATGACAGAAAATCTCGTAATTTGCCAAAAGAATAGTGTTGTGCCAGCCATCCTGATGCAGAATTTAATCCCAGCTCTCTGGAGGCAGAGGCAAGGGCATCTCTCTGAGTTCGAGGGGTAGCCTGGTCTATACATTGAGTTTCCAGGCCAGCCAGGGCTACACACAGAGGAATAAAAAAATCTCCAACAACAACAACAACAATAATAATAATAATAATAATAATAATAATAATAATAATATAACTATTCTTTAAATAATCTTGTCAAGCATTGGTGGGAACCTGGATTCCATCCCTAGCACCAAAATAACACTTTTTTTTTCCCAGAAAGAAGCAAGGTTGAGAAAAGTAGGTACATGTGAGCTCCTTTGTGTAAGATGTAAAGATTCAGACAGACACACAGTGTGACAGCTTTCTGGTGTTAACAGTCTGATGGGGCGTGGGAAGGGCACTGTAGCAGTTAATACAGAGACTCTGGAGTCAGATTCTCTGGACTTGAACCCCAGCCCCAGCACACTATAGCTAACTGTGTGACTGCTGGCCATTTCTGTAGCTTCACTATGTGTGCCTTCGTTTCTTCGTTGGTCACTTAGTAACCATGTAGAACTCACAGAGCTGGAAAGCAGTGGGAAGATTCCTACAAAGCGCCCTAAAACAACATCTACTAGTCATCAACACCCACACCGGATTACACACAGGGATCTTTGATACTTGTAGTTACAACTTGGAGTACAAAAAGGCCCAAAGCAGTGGGTGTTACAGCCCCTCATTAAAAACAGTGTCAGGAGTCAGGAGGTGGGGACGCATGCCTTTAATCCCAGCACTTGGGGGGCAGAAGCAGGTGGATCTCTATGAGTTCAAGGCCAGCCTGGGCTACAGAGTGAGTTCCAGGACAGTTAAGGCTGTTACACAGAAAAACCCTGCCTCAGAAAAAAGAAAAAAAAAAAATGTCATGCTTGCATGGAACCAGCACACACCCTTCTGGACACTTTAAATCAGCCTTAATTTGTTTACAACGTCAAATACAAAATACAATGTGATACTGTAAATAATTGCCATGGTTCAGGGAGAAATAATGAGAACATGACCTATACCTGTTTAGTTCCAGCAGTTTTCTGAATATTTTTGGTGAGTCTTTGGTTGAGTCCGTGGATACAGAACCCACATACAGAGAGACACCTATGCACTTCCTCTCCCCACTCTGTGGAAACAAAAACAAAAACAAAACCAACAACAACCTGATGAGGCCTAAGAAGGCATCTCTTCCAGTTCTACTGAGAGACTGAGGTGGGTGGTGCTGGCAGAGGAAGGCTTGCAACCTGTCCTTGTACTGAAGCCTGCCTGAGCTTCCAGAACATCTGCTAAACCACACAGGGCTGTGCTCTATGGAGTGACTGGGCACTCTGGGTTTTCTGTCAGGCCCTCCCTGCATATAAAGACACACATTCTATTTAGAGACACTGTATACCGGCCTACTACAACTATGTATGGCTAGTCACAACTTCGCATAACTGTATGCTCTACACAACAGAAAATAGGAAATACACATGGGGAAAAGGGAGAGGAAACTCATGATAAATTATGACCAATATAGTCTCATTTAAAAAAATAAAGTCATTTAACAAAGGCTAAGCAGACTGAGGGAAATTATGCTGAGGTGAGGAGGGAACAGGCTTAGCAGAGCATTCAGTGCTGTGGGTAAATGTAATACAGTTCTATCAAGAGCAGTTTCAACAGACCTCAGCAAATTGACACCTAAAGCAGGAGAGTTTCAAACACGTGCTGAGCATACATTTGGGCTGTTTAATTAGCACGAGTGGAAGCAGGCATGCCCTTTGACCCAGCTGCCCTGTACAGGAACTTTTCACGGGGGAAAAAGTATACAGGAAGGATAATCGCAGCGACATTGTTCTTAAAGACAAGAAAAGCCCAAATGCTTTAGGATGCTGGTTAAGCTATGTTGTGTCTAGGGAGGTATTATGTGGAGGGCTATGTGAAAGAGCATGTTGTCTGTCTAAGACACCCCTTTAGAATGAGAAGGTTAATAAGGACAGTCACATATACAATAAGCTCCCATTTAGGGAATGCCTATACATCCACACACATGACTTGAAGTGACATATTCTCATAGCATATTTAAAGGCACAGCACAGACACTCCTGGCTTTTCCCACACCCAGTGCCTCCCAGGCAGCAGGCATCGTCCAGATCCTTTTCTATACATTGGCTTAGCTCCTATAAAATTGTCAATATGTGTAATTGTTTTCATTACTTTTAACAATATAAATGTTGTCACTGTGTATATTGTTCTGAAATTTTCATTTTTTTACATATATATATTTATATTGAGACGGCTGAGCAGGTAAGAGACCTTGGTGTGCAAGCATGAAGACCTGAGTTAAAATTCCCAAATGTCATGTGAAAAGCTAGGGTGGTTACAGGGGTGTCTGTAACCCTAGCACTAGGGAAGGAAGAGACAAGAGGATCCCTGGGGTTTGCTGACTTCAGGTTCAGTGAGACACTGTCTCAAGGAAGTAAAGCAAAGACTGATAGAGTAGGATACCACAATCCTCCTCTGGCCTCCACACACTTGCACACACCATCTAAGTATTCATGTGCACACACACACATACACATTCGAACACACGTACACAGCAAGAGAGACAGAGAGAGTATCTCAGAAGAGTTCTTCCCCATCCCTACACTAATATTTGCCCTCCAGTCATTGGGACTTCCTCCTGGGTTTCCCACAGCTCTCTCTCACTGCTTCTAGATTAAGGATCACTCAGTTTGTTCCCAGCTTTCTCCTTCAGTCAACATCGCTACAAATAACTTCTGCATATCTGCCTCTCAGTCACTTTTCTCCATTTCTCATGCTTTCTAGGATGCTTTTAGTTTATAATATGAAAGGTTTTTTTAAACCAACAATGGTACAAATAAGAGAAACATTAGTTTGCTTCCCAAACTCCAGAAACCTACAGCATCGCTCATCCTGATGCACACCATGCGGGCCTAAGGTTACGAGATGCCCCTGTAGGTAAAGGAGCTGTTGTTGAGCATGGAGTTCAATCTCTGGCATCCACGTGGTATAAGGAGGGAACCAGCTCCTGAAAGCTGTCCTCTGACCTCCACATGCACACCTTAGCATCCCCTCAAATTAAATAAAATGATGGATAAACAGAAATGTTTAAAAACGTAACACACAAACCAAGTGTGGTGGTGTATGCCTATAATCCAAGCACTATGGAGACCGGGACAAAAATAAAGACTGAGTTTGAGGCCAGTTGGAGTTACATAGCAAGAAGAATCTATCTCAAAAGAACTGACGCAGAAGCAGAGACGTGATAGAGTGCCAGGCCATTGAAGAGGGGAGCTTAAAGTCAAAGGAAGCCCCGCAAACAATAAAATAGTTTTCCTCAGATTTTTGCAAAGTATAAACATAAATTTGTGGTCTGGCTGAATGTGTCCATATCATAGCACTCACTGCCCAGTGTGATGTTTAGGGACAAACTGCACCTGACTGAAACAGCAGGAAGAACAAGCCTGTCCCCTGGTGTACCTGCCAGTGGCAGGCCACTGGACTAGG
Organism: Onychomys torridus; assembly: GCF_903995425.1. NCBI lineage: Eukaryota > Metazoa > Chordata > Mammalia > Rodentia > Cricetidae > Onychomys > Onychomys torridus. Next base: position 49,226,227 of record NC_050443.1, on the reverse strand, counting down.
CAGATGGATTTCCAAGTAAGTAGCTACCATCCATTGCATGTCCTTCCTCCCATCGTTACCAACCAGCAAGAGCCCTTACAGATAACTCTTCACAACTCACTACCTTGTCTCTTCTCTAACAACAGGTATAGTCAGGAAAGACCCACCCTTCAATTAAGGGTAGTCCCTTAGGTGAGTGAGATATTCTTTTTACCTCTGGATTTTCATGTAGACCACAAGCCCCATGGCACTTATCAGACCCAATAGAGCAGTGGAAATCACAGGGAAACAAAACACAGAGAAATGCCTTCTAGAGACCCTCTCAGTGGGGTAAGAGAGCCCATCATAGGCTATCCAGTCAGGAAGACAGAGAGGGGAGAGGAGTCCCCCCTTACTAAATACCAAAGTAGAGGGTGCATTCTTGTCTGATGGAACTGTGATGTGATCCTCATCTGAATGGATAGTTTTAAATAAATGCATATAAATAAATAAATTTGGCCAGTCTGAATGCTGTGGTCTGTGGGTAAACTACCTCAATGTGAATATCTGGGAAAGACTAAACACACAGGAACAGAGTCTCAGAAACAAGCTGTGGGTTTTATATCAGATTCTGGGAAGTTGTCAAGAGAGATGGCAGAGAGCTGTTTAAGTAGATCTCTCTGTTGAGTTTTTCACGGAGTCTTCGAAGGATCAACAGCTCTGCATGTGCTGCCACTTGGATCTCAAAATCATGTCTAGCGGGCAGGGCTCTATAGAAATCCCACCACCCTCCACTGTTTCCCTGGACCTGCTGGGGCTTTTCTGTTTTGTGTGTTTGGTTGTCTTGTTTTTGTTTTTGTCTATCAGCATCTGGGTTCTGGAACTTTCTAGTTGTGCCCCTGGAGCTTCCCTTCCTCTCACACCTCCTCCTCAGCTGCCTGCTGAGGCTTCTTTTCCTCTCCCTTTGATTGAGCCCATGCCCTGGAGGAGCTAACACTGACCAGACCTTAAGAGAACACAAATGGTTCTTAAACTCTTCTTTGGGAAGCAGTCACCACACTGGTGATCTCACCAGGCTCTTGTGGAAATCTCTCTCTTAGAGTGTGTGCCTCCAATGCTGACAGGACTCGGTAGGACTCAGTGTGCCCACTTGAGCCCTGTTGAGATGGAAATTCCTCCACAGAGCACTTGGCATGCACTGGAGGTTGGTGCATTTGAAAGGCATTCCGATCTCCTTTCTTTTGTCTTATTCTACTTGAGTCTGGAAAAACAAAAACACAATCCCCACCCTTGCTATTTTTAGCAACACGGCATAACTCAGCTCTGATTTCCATAGATGAAGTGGCCTGAACCATTCAGAACCGGACTCCAGCTAGCCAGGAATGCAGAGCCAATGGCTAGCACAACAGGTACCTCTTGAGACCAAGAAGTAAATGCCTAGAGTCATTTAGAGATTTAGCCTCTGCTTTGATAAGCCCCTGAATGAATGACTTTGGCCACCCCTTTCACCTGGATTCCTTGCAGTGTGACAGAAATGAATTCCCTGTGTACTAAGCCAGATTTTGTCATAGCCAAATTCAGTCCCTAGACAAGATGGCCCAGGACATGGAGATGAAAAGGCAGCTTACTGGAGTTTACATTATCTTGAGGGAGACAGACATTTATTTAACCAAGCCATTCAAGTATTGAGCAGGATATGAAAAGCAGAAATTGAAAGTGAGCAAATATCCACAGTATGGAAGCAGAAGGAGAAATGTGTTGTGTTACCATGGTGCCCACATGGTGCTCAGCATGTTCTCACGAAGGTGGAGAAGGCATCACTAGAGTGAGTTCTGTTTCCCTCCCTCTACGAGGACCAGAAACCCCTTATCAAGGACACATCACAGAAAAGGAAGGGTGACTAGAAGCAACATAGAATCCTAATTGATTAGAGTACTGTTTCTCAACCTGTGGACCACAGCCCCCTTGGGGATCACATATCAGATGTCCTGCATATCAAATTCATTACAATTCATAACAGTAGCAAAATTACAATTATGAAGTAGCAGTGAAAATAATCGTGTGGTTGGGGGGGGGTCACCACAACATGAGGAACTGTATTAAAGGGTCACAGCATTAGGAAGGTTGAGAACCACTGGGTTAGAGGAACAGGATTGTTTCCCTGAGAATGACACAGTGGTCCCTCTCAGGGCTTGATTGTGTTATACCAAGACCCCTCTCTCAATCTTTGCTGTCCCTAAAGGAAACACACTATTTCCCTTTTCAAGTTGGGTATCACTCTCTGCTAATATTCCTCTACAGGTCACTGGCCTACACCCTGCAATGAGAGTCCAGTATGCAAGGTTCACAAGGACCTTCCTTCGGCAAGCTCGGCTGAGGGATGCCTGACGGTCATTCCGGTATATTAGCTGCCGGAGTTTGGAGCCCTGACACACAGTAACAAGTTCTTCCAACACGCACCAAGACTGTATTTACTATTTCATTCAATTACCCCATGCCAAGAATAATGGAGTGTTATAAAAGTAGTTTTCTTTGAAAAACTTAAAAAAAAAAATCATATTGAACTGCAATGGGACTCAGTCTTTGTTGAGAGCTGTGCTCAGCTCACAGATGGACTATTGAGAACAGTGCTAAATCACAGATGGTATATTTTTTCCTATATTTCACAGAACAGGCCATTTCTACCACTGTTTTTTCTTTTACATTTTGCTCTTGGTAATCCTGTAGATTGAAAAAAAATACTAAACTCAAAAGGAACGTGGAGGCATTTCCTTTTACTGCTGTTTCTCTCCTCACTCGTTAGAGGATGGGTACATTATTGAATATTCTGTGGCATAATTCACTTTAAAAAAAACTCAGAATGTAATTCATTTTAGGTGAGCAATTTGTTTTATGAGCCGTGTATGTTTATTTGGGGTTGCGCTGATTTTTTATTGAGTGCAATAAAGACACTTCTTATCAATTGATTTGTTGTATCAGCAACGGGCCGTCTTCCAGATTGAAGTACAGAGGACATTACCCAGCGTATAATTTCACCACATATATGAATACAGGGGCATTAGGGCCGTGTGCACTGCCTGTTATAACCTCCTTTATAGGATTGCTGCTTGATGGGGCATTATCCCTCCCCACACACTGCCTAACACGCTTGTCAAACGGGCTCTCCCTCTCTGATGGGTTCAGCATATGTACAATTGTGCCAACTTTTATGCCAACTGATAAAATCAGAAGTTCAAAAGTTCACTTCCAATCCCACGTGACATAGAAACATGAAGGACTATCAGCAGATGCGTCCCGTGAATCATTCGTGGCGACTGGGGGTGTGAACTGGAAGTATTCCATCGCTATTTTCAGTGTTTAAACAGGACCAGGAACAGACTCTCATTCCAGATATGGCTAAGTCCAGTGCTTCTGTGTATTCTACATGTCACCAGCCCTCTATAAAGTACGGGTGTGATGAGCACTGTCCTTTGGGGCTGACTGACCATGACTCCAAGACCATGAGGCCTACACACAACCTGCCACTAACACTCCCATGTCTACACAGATTGCAGTATTTACACTTTCTAGATTGAGAAAACCACACTTTGACAATTAAACAATGTTGGTGATCTCTTAAAAGCACACATCACAATGTCCTGGGGAACATCTACTGCACCTCAAGGAAGGCATGCCTGAAGCAGATGTAACGTGATATACACACCCACCAGCTGAGAGAGAGTCAACAGCTGGGCAGATGGGCTAGAGGATGTAAAATCAGGAAGCTATGTCTTTAGAAAAGTATTTTTTTTATTCCTCGGATATCACATCTGGCTGCATCAAGCTGTCATTATGACGTGGTATTTAAGATGATTTAATGGGTTGTTGCCATGTGAGAATCTTGGAGTTTATTTAACTACAGTGCAGTAACAGGATGTTGGATATTTAAATGATGCTCTGACAAAGCAGATAAAAAGATGTTCTTGGTGTGAAATGACTCCATTATATACATTTTACTGTAGTCAGTATAAATATGGATATTCACACATAAACAGAATAGAGAGAGATTCAAGAGTACAAGTGATGCTTTGTGATAGAATTGTAAAGTGAGTCACATGTACCCAAATGTAGGAAACTGCTCATCCTTGAAGATTTATGAGGTATGTTGAGTGCCTTTGAACATGGAGTGCCACAGTACAAAAAATGTCACTCACTGACTCCACACAGTTGCAAAGCAAATCCCCTGACTGGGATTCTGCTACCTGCCAAGTCAGTCCCCTGCTTGATTACCAGATACCATGGATCTGGAATGCTCCTGACTCTGTATCCACATCCTCACTCACTCCCATCCCCCATCAATGCAACCTATTCCCACTTCCTTGCACATTATACACTTTATTCAGAAAACTATATTATGTAAGTAAGGTGAAGGTAGCACACACCTTTAATCCCAGCACTCAGGAGTCAGAGGCAGGCAGATCTCTGTGAGTTCAAGGCCAGCCTGGTCTACAGAACTAGTTCCAGGACAGCCAGGGTTACACAGTGAAACCTTGTTTTGAATATGTGTATGTGTATTATGTATATGTGTGTGCATGTATGTATGTATATGTGTGTGTGTGTATATATATATATATATATATACATATATATATGTATATATATATATATATAATATGTATGTACAAATTTGTGTACTCTGTATGTGTATGTATGTGTCTGTGTATTCATGACCCTATGTGGGTATTTGTGTAAAGGCCAGAGACTGATGTCATGTATTGTCTTCAGTCTCTGTCTGCCTTAATTTTTGAGACTTCACTGGACCTGAAATTCACTGGTGGTGAAAGACTTGCTGGCCAGCAAGGCCAAAAGGGTGCTCTTTCTCTACCTCCCTGGCACGGAGAACACAGACAACATTACAGCCATGCCTGGCTTCCTGCATGGGTACTGAGCACCTAGATTAGGCCCTATGCTTCCCCAGAAGACCTTACTGTTTGAGCTGTCTTCCCAGCCCTTACACACAATTTTCAGTAAAAATCAAGCCTCTGTGTACTTCTAATAATTCAAGCAGAATACCTCAAATCAGAACTGGAATTCAGCACTCTGCTGTCCTGATTTCTGGCTCCATTAGCACATCAACACATACAACAGGTGTTCATGGACACCAGCTCGATGTATTTTCTTCCAAGCTGACAGTCGATAAGTCTTTCCATTACCCTCTATTCCTAAAGTGAATGTTTTGCCTTGGCATCCTCCTTTTCGAGGCTCAGGACTCCTAGGGAAGAGGCTTCAGTGCACAAACAATTGATGCACTGCAAATGTTCAGTGGGTTGCAATAGCCATGTGTCGGTGTTTGCAGGAGCATACACTCCGCTGCTTGATTCATGTCTCTCCTCAGAGCAGGTTAGTGTGGTAGGCAGCAGAGTCTGTGTCAAGACCAAGAACTTGAACGGCTGCCTTCTCAGAGCAGTCCAAGAAATGGTCACACATTCTGGACCTCACATGACTCTGTTTATATTCCATTGCCACACCAGTGACAAAGAACGGACAGGAAATCTCCATCACTGGTATGACGCACCATTTGTCCAGGGAAAATGCTAACCCTTTAGAAGAAGACAGAGGAACAATGATACTGCTGCTGATGTCATGTGCTTCTGCTTCTGGATTTTTAAACACTGACAAGATTTTTGTTCCTACTGTTTTCCCATTGGTCTCTAACTCTAGCACTGACATGGCAGATAGATTTTATTTTCGGAGCCAACGCTCACTATTCGACAATGGCCACTGGGGAAGGATCTAAAACAAACTGTGCCATCAGGGACAAAGGACTCTCTGGCCTGTTAATGATGCAGGAGCACAGCAAGTGGGGACTAGTATGCCTATTCTGATAGTCTCAGTCTGATCCAGCCTTGACTCAGAAAGAAAAGCATTGATTCTACAAATCAGCAGCACACTCACCATACTGCATGCAGCTCTATCAGGAGTTAAAACGCCTTCCCGGGATCCAAAATTTAGAAGGGAGTAAGTTATTTTAAGGAGAACAATAGATTCTCACTAAGATCACCTGGGGATAAACAGCAGACTCAAACTTGGACAGGAGTTTCTTCTGTAGTAACAATATGTTCATTCACTTCTCTCTGAAACAATATTACTTGCCCCAAATATTTTGTTTTTAAGCCAAAGAATTAAATGGCTCTTTGGGTAGACTTTCTTGAATCTTTAATCTATTTTGGTTTCATGGCTTGAAAACAGGAAGTACTTGGCATGGTGATACACACCTGTAATCCCAGTACTCACAAACAGGAGGAAGGATCCTGAGTCTGGCACCAAGCTAGGCTGCACAAGATTCAGCCTCAAAAACAGACCACAAAACAATGAAGCAGACATGGCGGTCATATGGTATCTGCCAGCAATTCTGTCTTACTGCATTAAGTCATATATGCTAATAATACATGTCCCATGGTTACACAGCAAGACCAGGGAAAGCACTACTTTCAAGAATCTAGAGTCCAAACGAGGAAAGCCTACTGAGAACTGGGCAGCAGATATAATGAAAACTTGCTTTGTGCCTGCGTTAAGCTCACAGATATGCCCAAAACTAAATGAGTGGCCGTGCACTGTGACGTGAGCTCTGACAGAAGCCACGAGGACCCACAGTGGCACCAAGGAGCCGGGTGCTATCCTTCTCAGTGTGAGTGGGAAAGGAAAATAGCGAAGACACTTCACAGGACAGAAGGACAGACATCAAAGGGAGGCTTTGTCATTCAGGCACAGAGGAAAGCTAGCCAAGCAAAGGGCAGCAGATAACCTGGATTAGGCACAGAGAAGAGAATGGATTTAGAAGATGGTAGGCAGTGCGTGCTTGCGTGCGTGCGTGCATGCGTGCGTGCGTGTCTGGAGTAGTCAGAGACAAATGGGGCCTTCCAAGGAAGTAGCCAGGAAGGTGACGGGGAGAGAAGAGTCTCACCTTGGAAGGGAGGAGCTGGAGTTTTTGGAATTCAGCCTGTAAATACTGTGGAGCCATTAAAAGACCATTAGGCAGACGTTTGACCACAGTGACAAAGCTTCTGAGGAAAACGGGGGAAGATTTATTTACTCTGACTCAAGGTGATAGTGGTTCTAGTCCATCGTGGGCCAGGGGTCAAGTAGATGAGCGAGCAGCTCACGTGGTAACAGTTGTGGAAAAGAAAGAATAGCAGAGAGGCATCTAGGACAAGATTCAGCCTCCAAAGATCCACCAGAGGTGACCTGCTTTCCCTGCTTAGGTCACACCACTGCAGCTTCCTAAATGAGTACCACAGGCTGAAGACAAGGATTTTCCTCCATGAGCCTTTTCATGGGACACTTCTTAACCCAGCAGGACCAGATCATCACACTGATTCTCTGAGTCTACTGTGGACTTTAGGCTGGAACTAGCAAGAAACAAGGAACACAGAAACTGTGCATTCTTCTCCAAAGGCCCAAGGAACACGGAGGAGGAGGGGGGAGGATAGGGATGTAAGAGTCAGAAGATGGGGATGTGACAATAAAGTGCTGTTCCCCGAATATGACATGGCTGCTGCACATGTAGTTACCTACACATGACCTGCACAATGTCAAACCTGTTAAAATGTCCAGCATGGAGAGGAGAGGGGAGGGGAGCCTCCATCGGTAGGTGAAGAGCTATTGACAGTTGTTGGCTGTTGAGGTACAGGCATATCACTTTTGGGGGGAGTATGGCCACTGGGAAGTTCTTCATGCCCCAGTGAAGGGTTCTCACGCCCCAGTGGATGACCCTATGCCCATGCACATATGGACATCATTAACAGACTCAACAGACTTGGTATGTTTAAAGTAATTGATTTATTTGAAAGGAAACACAGAGTTCTTCCCCTGGGACCCACAAATGTTAGAGGATTTGTAGATGTGCTTGGGATTGGATGCCTCAAATATGGGAGTGAGCATATGTCTGCAGAAGAACACTTTGGCTTCTCTAAGTTCTTACTGAAGCTCAAAACACATGTGTGTGTGTGTGTGTGTGTGTGTGTGTGTGTGTGTGAGAGAGAGAGAGAGAGAGAGAGAGCGATGAAGAGGGAACAGGAAGGGAGAAAAGAGTTATTGTGTTGTATGTAAAAAATGCATGTAATTGAAAATGGAGATATTTGTAGTTAATTGAAAATTAATTATTAATAATAGGTCAACGATATTTGCCTCATGTTTCACACACAAAAAGTTAAGGAATCATCTGGGCAGCAGTGGCACGCCTTTAATCCCAGCATTCGGGAAGCAGAGCCAGGCAGATCTCTGTGAGTTCAAGGCCAGCCTGGTCTACAGAGCAAGATCCAGGACAGGCACCAAAAACTACATGGAGAAACTCTGTCTTGAAAAAAATCCAAAAAATAAAAATAAAAATAAAAAAGTTAAGAAATCTGTATGTATGCAAGTGCTTTGAATAGACATTCACATGTTGGACTAAACTGCTAGGGACCATGCCCCTGTATCATCCTGATTTTTAAATGTGCTCTAATTTTCTGAAACAGACACCCCAAAGTTTGCTTTGAAGAGTAGATTCCCTGTAAATTCAAGTTCCTGACCAAAGAAGACATTAATAGCTGTTGAGAAGAGATCAATCTCAAACTTCTAGCTACATAAAATCAAGCATAAAGTGGAGCAATTTCCAGGCAGCAAGGAAAACTAAACGTTTTAGATTCATTATAATTGAATGAGGGTGTGGAAGAAACTTTGAGAAGTTTCTGAGACTATAAACATCCTCAAAACCTAAATCCAATATCCATGCTTACAAAACTGTACAGAAAAATCTAATGTGTTCATAGATACATGGGAGACTAAGAACACTGACGCCCATCAATGCTAGTTTAAAAGTCCTCGGTCTTGAGAATTGTTTCTCTCAATAAAAACTCTATCATATGCTTTCTAAGCTTACTCCATTAAGAGTGACAGTACCTTTCTTCCATTGGTCACATTGGTCTGCAACTGGGTTAGTCTTCCTGCAGGCATACTCTTCCATGGGTAGTAAAAAGAAAGAAGTTGAAAAGGAAGCATATATCACAGTTGCCACTGAGTAGAGCCATTGCCCAAAGGGCACACCAACTCCCACAGGTATTTACAAACCTAGCCTAGGAAACATACTATCGTGTGATTTCCTCTCAAACAGCCCTCCCTCAGTGGTAGTATCTGAAAACCAGGTACCTGTGTGTATTATGTGGACAAGTCCATATTCTTTAATGATTTTTCTACTACAGAGGTCAACCCATTCACTTAGAAATTACTTTAACTGTCTCTCCAAATAAGACCAAACCCAGCAATGACCTTCTTTTCCTAATGTCTTAAGGAAAAGAAGAATGTGGGCACAAACATTCTGCATGGCTCTGTCTCTCTCACATGCAGTTCCTGCAAACCTTTGATGAGACCTCTAAAAATGACCACACATTCAATAATCTGAAGCAAAAGGTTAATGGTGTTGTTACAACTATTATCCCTTTTAAAAATCATTATCTGCTTGTTTTTTATGGCAATATTACCTTCACCTTTCTGTGAACCCGCTCCACCAGCTGTTCCTCTCTCATAGTTTGCTGCACATCACCATAGGAATAGGATAAACGCCACGCTTTATCAATCAAGCCTAAGGGGACTGAAGGCTTCTTACAGCTACAACTGTAAAGGAGTTTATTGCAAGTTTCTGTTTTGATTTGTAAATTGTCCTTAAGTAAAAACACACCTGAAGCCAAAGTATTCAGAATGTTAAAATGCAAGATGGTGTCTCACAAAAATCCGAATCATAAAACGTGATAGCAAAAGAGAAAGCAAAGGATGATGGGAGAAAGTGTGCGGACCTGTTTCCTTGGTGAGCTACACCTTCCTATCTCCAGCCAGATACCACCAAATCCAAAGATGCTGGGCTCGACACCACCTCACAACTCCTTGGTGCTTTTGAAAAAAATGTCAACACCATTCAAAAGTGGATATGATAAAACCATTACTGAATCACAATGCAATGAAATTAAAAGTGTACAATAAACGATCTCAAAACAGCTGCATACATCAGACACTTAAAAATGCACTCCTACACTGTGAGAGATTGTGAAACAGTTATATCTGAATGATAACAATTATTAAAGTGTCTAGGTTATAACCAAACTGGTACTTCCTAAAACTTTTGAAAGATTAAAAATAAATGAACCAAATGTTCAACCAAAGCAGACATATAAAAGTAAGAAAATAAATTCAAATAAGGATGTGGGGAAGAATAAGAATGAATTTTATTTTAGTGAAAAACTAGTGAACAACAAAACAAAAATCTGGATCCTTGAGAAGATGGTAGTTAAATATCAATCTCTAGAAAAACAGAGGAAGAAAAAACCCAGAGGAGCCACAGCCAGTGTAATTCAGAATGAAAAGGAATGTGATCCTAAAGAAGCTACATATGATTATGCTAGATGCAATATCATCCCAATTTGTTTGAAAAGGAATGAAATGTAAATTTTTATTTATCGTGTGTGTGTGTGTGTGTGTGTGTGTGTGTGTGTGTGTGTGTGTACATATTTATGTGACTGGAAATGCATGGACATGTGTGGTGTCCATAGAAGTCAGAGGACATTAGCTATTCCCCAGACGTTGCTCACCTAGATTTTGAGACAGTCTGTCAATAACTGAGTGCTCACTACACACACTTGACTGGCTGGTGTTCAAGCTCCAAGGATGCACCTTTTCTCTGCCTCCCCTGAGCTTGGATTTCAAGTATGTGGCACCACCATGCCCAAGATTTCTACATGGGTTCTGGAGGTTGAATTCAGATCATGCCATGCTTGCCCAGCAAGCATTTTACTGACAAGTAACTTTCCTAGCCCTGAGATGTAAGTTTCTGAAAGAGCATTTTAATCACCAAATGTTTCAAAAACAAGTCAAGAATAAGTAGATAGTCACAAAAAAATTTAATCAGCTCTCAAAGTGACAAGCATTCACCAATCAAATGCAGTGGATCATTTACACACACACACACACACACACACACACACACACACACACACATCCACACACACACACACATCCACACACACACACACACACACACACACACACACACACACACACACACACACATACACACACACACACACACATACACACACACACATACACACACACACACACACACACACACACACACACACACACAAGTCCTTGTCACTCCAGGAGAGAGCAACAGCTGCCACCATTTGCACTGTTGTACACGTGAGACACCCGAGCCCATGACATATGTGGAGCAAAGGAAGATGTTTCATGTATAGCTTCCAGAAGAGGATAATGAGTAACTTACATCAGATATTTGCAAAATGAGGCCCATAAGTGAAATGGGGCCAAATCCCTGAACACTCACTAGTTTATATATTGTCTATTGCCTTCCATGTCTGTGACAGAGGCTTTATAGACTAAAGTTTACTGTTTGTCTTCTCAAAAAAAATGTTTGTGCATTTTTGTTCTACATAATGCAGCATGAATCTTAAAGAGTCTTATTAATAAAAACAAACCTGAGCCAGGTATTGCGGTGAATGCTGGAAGATAAGAGAAGCAGAACAAGCCACAGCCAACCTCACCTCGATAATTCCTCAGCTGATCCTGTTTCCTCAGACTGGAAGCCTTTCAGTCCTCATCCTGAATGAATCTCAGCTGAACTGCTACTCAAAAGCCTGAAAGCTTAACCAGCTCTAGTTCCTTGTCCTCACACCTTAAATGCCTTTCTGCTTTCTGCCATCACTTCTTGGGATTAAAGGCGTGAGTCACCATGCCTGGCTGTTTCCAGTGTGGCCTTGAACTCACAGAGATCCAGACAAATTTCTGCCACTGGAATGATAGGATTAAAGGCATGAGTGCCACCATTTTCTAGTGTCTGTATCTAGTGGCTGTTCTGTTCTCTGACCCCAGATAAGCTTATTAGGTTGCACAATATTTGGGGAAACACAATACCACCACAACATAATGTCTAACAGAACCCACAAACAAGTAAAATATTTAGTACAATTTCTAGGCTTGAGATCAATGGACAGAAAATCAATACCAGTTTTATCTTAGCATAGACTATTATTAAAAAGCTATATTATGAAATAGCTACTATTGAAGCCAATAGCAAGTGTGCAAATAGTTTTTAAGGCACAACCAAGAATATTACATACCTTTACATGAAACTGTAATATAATTGAAGGATATGAAACAAAAAAAATGAACAAATTGTATATACCATTTATCCAATGTGAAGTTACAATACCATGTAAAAATAGCAATAACAAAGGCCACACTTACTTGTGCTAGACTGACTTATTCTACAACAGAGGTAGATGATGTATGGATAGGTAGGGAGGTAGGGAGGTAGATAGATAGATAGATAGATAGATAGATAGATAGATAGATAGGTGACAAGAAGAACAATTTAAAAAGGGTAGTCTGGGTAAATGTTGCAGTATATTAAAAGGGTGCAATAATTAAGAAAATGCGGGATTAGAATATCACAAAGAACTTGACAAAGGAAAGAGAATAGAGTACTCTCCGGCATACATACATGGACCATATTCTATAAATAAGATAAATATGATAGTAAAAATCAGTAAGAAAAAAACAAACCTTCAGGGGCAGAGACTGTAGGGTAAATATTTTCATTTACAGTGATAGTGTATGTGTTATAACAAAATAGCAATAATTTATGTTTATCTGATGAGCTGGTTATCATGACTTAGCAAATACAAACCTACTCTTTTTGCCTGCATTGTGAGAAAGAATCTGGGCCTATTGAGTACTTTTCCTGTTACATGGCACAATGCTAAGCTTCCTCAATAAGCACACATAGCAGACTTTGCATGAAGAGGGCAGTTTGCTTTGAGTTCCAATGGGCCTTGGGTGGGAGGCTATGACTCACCTTTTCCAGATCAGTGTTCCCACAGCTTCCTGATGCTCAGTCTCTTGAGTTGTTTGGAAACAACTGCTTTTAAGCAAAGGAAATCAGTAATCAAACATTAACTCACACTTACACGTTATAATATAACAATGAAAATGAGATTAGATTACCTGTAGGTGCGTTTACATGAATGACATAGTGTTTTAAAATACTATTGAAGAAATAAGATATAGAGGTTATTTTATATTTACTTCATGAAAATACATAGTTATAAGTATGATATGTGCACTTAAAGGGCAGATAAAAAATGTTTAAGTGTCTCTCATTCATAACTAGAAGAAAATCCTCAGACCTTACCTAGATTCCTGTAGTCTCCACTAATGTGTGTAAAATGTGTGTGTGCATACATGTCTATGTGCATGTACATGTATGTATGTCCATGTGTCTGTGTGTTGTGTGTGTTTTCATGTGTCTGTATGTATGTGTAGTGCTGACAGCTTATCACATATGTCTACCATAACGTTAAAACATTGTACATGTCCATAGACACAATGATCCCTCATACTGCCCTTTAGAATGACACTCATCATATCTGCCTCCCTCTTACACATCTCTTTCCATTTTCAACTTATACACTACTCAACTCCTCTGCATTTATAAAAATTTGCTATCTTCAAAAATGTTATATAAATGGCCGGGCAATGGTGGCAACATGCTTTTAATCCCAGCACTTGGGAGACAGAGGCAGGTGGATCTCTGTGAGTTTGAGGCCAACCTGGTCTAAAAAGTGAGTTCCAGGGCAGCCAAGTCTACACAGATTAAACCCTCTCTTGAAAAACCAAATGAATAAATAAATAAAAATGTTATATAAATAGAACCATGTAATATGTAAACTTTGTGGTAGGAGTTTTGTTGTTACTTAAAATAATTTCTCAATGATTCATCAAGTTGTTATTGATATCAGTCATTTGGTTTTTAATATGTAATGGTACTTCAAGTTACCCAAGTACCAGGTTGTTAACTATTCACCTGCTGAAGGGCATTTTAACTGTCCCCACATTTGTACTACTTACTATGATACAGCAACTGCTAAACAACATTCACACACAAGTTTCCATGTAGAAATAAGTTGAACTTCTCTGGGATAAATGTCCCTAAAATGGTAATGCAAGATTTCATTTTATAAGAGCTGTTGTGGTTTGGATCTAAACAGTCACCAAAGGACTTGTATGCTCAGGGCTTGGCTGCTGGTCTCTGCTGCTGTTAGGAAATGTTGAAGAACGTAGGCCCCAGTGGGAAAAAGTTATGTCTTGGAGAGAGACTAGGACTCCTGACAGGCACTCCACATTATGACAAGCTCTGATACCACAGGCCCCAACGAAATAGAGCCAACAGTCTGTGGACAGCAACTTCTCAGACCATGAAACAATAAGAAACCTGTCCTTGTAAGCCGGTTATCTTGGGAAATTAGCTTGCTAGCTGACGTACTGTTTCCCAGAATTCACCTGCCCTTTTCCCTTCCAGCAGCAGTGCAGGTAGCATTCCTGACCCCTCTTCCTTACAGGCACTTGTTAATGACCTTAGGTCTGTAGTACTAGCTCCTGGTGCTTGCTGAACTACTTTTCGTATGTGTAGTGCCATCTCTCCCCTTCCTGTCAACACTTTTCTTCTCTTTGTTTATTTATTTATTTTGTTAGTTATTTGTTCACTTCATAACTGGACTTCTTCTGAGTTTAGGGACTCTTCATGCATGACTACTCCAGGCTCTGACCCTTTCATAGGTGAAATGAACCACACACTTTTATCCCAATATATTCCATCTTTCCATCCTCTTAAGAGAATTCACAGAGCAAACATGTTCTATCTTGGTGAGGTTCTGTTGATCCATTTTTTTTCTCTTTTATAGGTCATAATTTTGATGTCAGATCTAAGATTTTTTAACTAGCCTCAGATTTTGAATTCCTCATACTATTTTTTTCTGAACATCCCATGGTTTTACATTTCATACGAGTGTATATAATTCACTTTCAGTTAGCTTTTTAATAAAGTATGAAATTTAATGGCCAGAAGTATGGCTCAGCAGATCAAAGTGCTTGCTGCCAGGTCTGATGACCTCAGTTCCATCCCTGGGACTCACATGGTAGAAGGAGGGAATCAATTCCCGAAAGCTGTTCTCTGATCCCCACAAGAACACTGTGCCATATGTACACACAAACACTCAATGAAAATAAATAAATATAATTTTTTAAATATTTAAGCCAGGAATTTTTGGACACCTGTGCATGTTCAATTGTTCCAGTATATTTTGTTTCAAATTCTACACTTACTTCACTGAATTATTTATTTTTGCCAAAAAAGTAATTGTATTTGTGTGGGTCTACTTCTAGATTCTCTAGTATGTTCTAAGTATTCATCCATCTGCATAGAATATTTAGGATAGCATTATCTCTAGCTTATCAGGAAAGGCTTGCCCTGTGGAGTCTAATAAAGGGACTTCAACTGAAGACATAATATTTTGTTTATCTTACAATTAAAATAATATATCTCAGAGGAAGAAACATCACCAATAGTTAAATTAATGCTGAGTACACTTTGGCTGTGTCATTATTTTATGCACTTGTGAATGTTTCAGATGCACAACAAACTTTAAAGGGGATGACAAGTAGTAAAACTAAAGAGAAGGCTTGCTTTTTCTTTTTCTGAGACAGAGTTTCTCTGTACAGCTTTGCTCCTTTCCTGGATCTCGCTCTGTAGACCAGGCTGGCCTCGAACTCACAGAGATCCACCTGCCTCTGCCTCCCGAGTGCTGGGATTAAAGGCATGCGCCACCAACATCCGGCTAAGAGAAGGCTATTTAGCAGGTATTTTCAGAGTCTGTTCTGAACTGGCATTATGATTAAAAGAAAGGAGACAAAAATCTCAAAATGTGATATAGATTTCTCCTTTTAGGTCTGTCGATTTCTATGTTTGATGAAGCTTAATTATTAAGTGCATTTAGGATTTTTATGTTCTTCCTGGGAAGTGAACCTTTTGTAATCCAGAATCACCTCATTGTCTACAGAAAATCATTGCTTTGTGTCTTTATCAGAAGCCAATAAAGGCACCATAGACCTCCTATTCTCCCTGGTCATGTGGCATTACTGCTTCTATCTATGTACTTGGAGCTGTCTATGTCTTACATTTAAAGCATTCTTATGACAGAATATGTTATCACTTCTCATTACTTTAATGAAATATGAAAAATGTCTTCCAATTTGAGTTTTTAGATCAGATAGATAGATAGATAGATAGATAGATAGATAGATAGATGATGGATGGATAGATGATAGATGGATGGAGAGAGAGACAGAGAGAGAGTTATTATTGTTGCTTGTTAGTTTCTGTTTTTAGTTTTCAAGATAGAGTTTCTTTTCATAGCTCTGGTTGTGGAACTCTAGACCAGGCTTGCCATGAACTCTGAGATCCTCCTGCCTTTGTCTCCCCAAGTGAGGATTAAAGGCCAGCATCACCATGTCAGGCTTGCTTCATATATTTAACACAACCCTCAACATTTTAAAAATAAATGTTTAGTTTTACTATTTTTTTCTTTAAGCTTTTTTTCTTCCCCCTGTGTTTTAAGACAGTGTTCCCAGTCTTTTAGTCACTATTGCTTTGGATGAAAAGTCATTTTTCAAGTTAGTCTTTATTTTGTTCACAATATCATAGTCTCTGGATGCTAGACAGATGTTATGCTTGATTGTAAGAGAGTTACCTTATGGATCTGTGTTGAGTTGCTTCAATATGTAGGTTTATAAGGTTTTGGTTTTTGTTTGTTTGTTTGTTTTGTTTTTTTTTTGTTTTTTGTTTTTTGTTTTTTGTTTTTTGTTTTTTTTTACCAAATTGGGGTGGAATTGGATCATTATTTCTTCTAATTTTTCTACCTTTTCTCTCATTTTCTTTCTCAGGTTCCAAGTAGATGTCAGAACTCTGCACAGTTCCCTGTAAATCTCTGTAGATTTTCTCCTGTCCCCTCTAAACTTTTCTTCCTTTCTTCTTTACACTGAACAGCACTTGCTGACTTATTTATAAGTCTGTCAGCTGTCTCCTCTTGCCTTCTTCAAAATGCTTTCATTAACCCATTCAGTCAGTTTTGTAGACAGTGTATTTTCAATTCTAAACCTTCTGAGTTGGCTAGTTTTATGTCAACTTGACAAAATGCCTCTGTAAGATTGACTTATAGACAAATTGGTTAGTTAGGTATTTTATTGATTGTTGTTTGATGTGAGAGGGCCCAGCTCACTATGGGTGGTGTCAACACTGGGCAAGCGGTGTTGAGTTGTATAAGAAAGCAGGCTGAGCAAGTCACAAGGAACAACCCAGTAAGAAGCATACCTCTATGGTCTGTGCTTCAGTTCCTGCCTCCAGGTTCCTTTCTTGAGTTCCTACCTTGGCGTCCCCTAATGATGGAGTATAACCTATAAACTAAACAAACCCTTTCTTCCACAGGTTGTTTTTGGTCATTGTGTTTCATCACAGCAGTAGAGACTCAGACTAAGACAGCTTCTGTAGTTTATACTATCTGCTGTTTTTCTTGTATTTACTATCTTTTCATTGACTGTGAATAGTTATATATAATTATTCATTATATGCACATAATTGTAATACATGCTTTAAAATATCTATTAGCTTAAAGTATTTCACTGCTAATGGTGATAATGTGCATTATCTCCAGATCAGTAGCCTTCTATTATCTTTTACTTGAATAGAACTCATATTTACTTGCATCTAGATATACTATTAAGTAATTTTGTGAAATATCCAAGTATAAATGATATATTCTAAAGAATGTGGGTTATAATGTTTATTTTCAAAGCACTATCACTGTTATTTTTGTTTCTCCATTTAGTCCCTACTCCTTTCTTACTAAATGAAGATGGTGTAGTAGGTAGCCTGACATAGGTATCATGTGTTTGGGAGCAGCCTAGGCAACAAAGGAAGACAGTCTCTAAGCAAACAAACACATCATAGTCAAAGTTTTATATTTGATAAAGCAAACAACCAACTTAAAAGTTATCCTTCCAAAACCAAAAGTAGGATGCCAAAGGAAAAACTATAATAGTAGTTAGTTGATAAAGGTATCAAAAAGCCAAATTTTTTAAATGGCCATCCTACCAAAAAGTAATCTACAGATCCAATGTAATCTCCATCAGGGGAGAATCCTAACACAATTCTTCACAGAAATTGAAAGGTCAATGTTCAGTTT
This sequence comes from Onychomys torridus, assembly GCF_903995425.1. Lineage (NCBI taxonomy): Eukaryota > Metazoa > Chordata > Mammalia > Rodentia > Cricetidae > Onychomys > Onychomys torridus. Next base: position 49,208,165 of record NC_050443.1, on the reverse strand, counting down.
CATGTGGAAACACAAAAATCCCAGGATAGTTAAAACAATCCTGATTAATAAAAAAACTAATAGAGATTTCAACACCCCTGATTTCAAATTGTACTATAGAGTTATAGTAATAAAAACAGCATGGTATTGGTACAAAAACAGATATGTTGATCAGTGGAATCAAATTGAACACCTAGATATAAATTAGCACACCTATGGATACCTTATTTTTGATAAAGAAACCAGAAACATACACTGGGAAAAAAAGACAGCATCTTTAACAAATGTTTCTGCTCAAACTGGATGGCTGCATTTATAAGAATGCAAATAGACCCATACCTATCACCCTGCACAAACCTCAACTGAAATGGATCTCAGACATCAACATAATACCAGATACACTGAATCTGATAGCAAAAAAAAAAAAAAAAAGAGGGAAATAGTTTTTAATTCATTGGCACAGGAAAAGGCTTCCTGAACAGAACACCTATAGCACCAGCACTAAGAACAACAATTAATAAATGGGAAATCATGAAACTGAAAAGCTTCTGGATGACAAAGGACATCATCATTTGGACAAATTGGCAGGCTACAGAATGGGAAAGCGTTTTTGCTAACTATACACTCAGTAGAGGGCTAATCCTCAAGATGTAGCTATATCACCCTTGGGCATATACCCAAAGGATTCTACATCCTACTACAGAGAAACTTGCTCAAGCATGTTCATTGCTGCTCTATTCATAATAGTCAGAATTTGGAAACAACATAGACATATGTCAATTGATAAGTGGATAAAGAAAATGTGGTGCATTTTAACAATAGAATATTGCTCAGCTGTTACAAAAAGATAAAATCATGAATTTCACAGGATGTAACTAGAAAAAATAATCCTGGGTGAGGTAACCTAGAGCCCAAAAGACAAATATGATGTGTACTCGCTCCTACGTGTTTGTTAGCTGTTAAGGCTTTGATGATAAGACTCAATTCATATAACCCCAGAGGTTAGATATAGAGTAAGGGACTAAAGGGGGCAGTGAATCTCTTTAGGAGAGAGAAATAAAATAGTTATGAATTATGGATGGAGAGGGATGGAGCTGGAATGTGAGGATCAAACAGTGAAGAGGAGGAAAGAGGGAGCTAAGGGAAGAAATATGGGGAGCTAAACTAAGGTCCATTTGAGGGGTCATATGGGAACCTAATAACAGTAACAGTTTCTTAAAATATATTCATATATGAAAGAAATCTAAATTGGACCAGCAAATAACAGGGGGGAGAAAGCCCCAACTATATACCTCTTGTCACAGAATAAAACCTCCGGTTCTGGGAATGAGTTGCATTTAATCAAGCTGTTGGCCAAAGGGGCCCCATAGAAACACACAAACAACCCAGGCTATTGCCAAGGCTATTGATGATAAGGATCTATTGCTGAAGACACCACCCACACAACTCATTGAATGTGAACCTAGATCCTTCACCCCCACTGAATGGTGTTTATGCCCAGAAGGTACTCCACATGCGACCAAAGGAGAACATTAAACACCAACCTAGCTACCAATACATTGATCTGCAATGGTGACCTGACTGAATGATGAGCTAGTGCAATAGTGGCACAAAGCTGTGTGAGTAACCAACCAATAACTAATTGGATTTAAGGCCACTCCATGAGATGGAACCCATTCTCAACACTGCTTGGGTGACTAAGAACTTGGGTCTAGATATACCAGAGACCAAGGGGAAAACCAAATACTACTGTACTGTTAAAGGAATGCATCGATAAAATGACTCCTAACAACATTCTGCTATACTCAATGAAAGGTTCTAGCAGGCCCAGGTTTGGCAAATGTGGCACTGGCAGGCTTTACCCTTTCCCCCTTCCCTTTCCCTTGTAGACCATTGATACATCCCTAAAGCTAGCCAGCAAGGTCTGTTCCTCGTTTGCACATTTTCTTGGACCAGTCTCATTCTTGAGGCTGACTAGCAAGGTCTAGCAATCAAAAGGCCCCATTTGGTTCACCTAATTAACATGCCCAATCAAAATGCACAACTGTATCCTAGCCCATTCTAACATAGACCTCCTCTTCCCTTTTCTTCTCAACAATTACAGCAGCACAGCCGTTTGTGGCTGTTTTTCTGCCAGAGTCAGAGAGCAGCCACTCTAACTTTTCCCCCTGTTTAATAAAGGATCTCTCTGTGAAGATGGGTGTTTGGGTGTGGTTTGTGGCTAATCTGGGGTCTGGAAGAGCCCCCGCCATGAGGGAATCCCCTTCAGTCACAGATCAGTGTCTTACTCAGCCACCATCAGAGAAGCTTCCTTTTTAGTAGCTAGGATCAAATACAAAGACCCACACCGGACAGTGTGCAGAGAATGAGAGAATTTGTAATACTCTGTCCTTAATGGGATGTCTCTACCAAATCGCTCCCCTCAGGGCTCAGGTAACAGCAAAAGAGGAGGCAAAAAAAGAGAGTAAGGTCCAGTGGGGATAGAAGACATCAAAGAATCAAGGCCTTTTAGATGCCCCAGACTGATGCACATATGGACTCAAAGAAACTGTGGAAATGCATGGGACCTGCTCAGTTCTCAGCCTGGTGGAGTCTCAGCATTGAAAAGGGGAAATAAATCCAAGCCTTTGTTCATAACCCAGTTGTTGCTGGGGTTATCTCCTAGTCCTGCCTGGCCCACAGTCAGGACAAATCTCTCTCACCTGCCAATCCCACAGCTGCTTGGACCCAAATAAACACACAGATACTTATGTTATATATAAACTGTATGGCCATGTGGCTCAGGCTTCTAGCTATCTAGGTCTTGGATCTTAAATTAACCCATTTCTATAAATCTATACCTTGCCATGTGTCTTGTGGCTTACTGGTACTTTACATCCTGCTCCTCGTGGTAGTGGCTGGCAGCATCTCCTGACTCAGCCTTCCACTTCCCAGAATTCTTCTCTCTCCTTATCCCACCTACACTATACTTCCTTCCTGGCTACTGGCCAATCAGCATTTCATTTATCAATCAATCAGAGTAAAACATTCACAGCACCCCCAGCACCCAATAGCTATCTCCAATTGATAACCACTAGCAAAGGAAAAATTAATTTTCCCCAATGGATTCTCATTGTGGCCCATGCCCAGCTGTAGACAGCCAACACAAAGTCAACTAATGGCAGTTTTGAAGTTGTTGTCACACAATGCTTTGTTTTGCATTTAAGTTTTTTTTTAACCTTACATATCTTTTGCTTATCTATTTTGGCTGTCAATTTTAGTTTTTAATGATGTGTGTGTGTGCATATATATATATGTCTCAGACTATGTGTTTCTTGTGCTTTTTCTTTGGATCTTGTTTTTCTGTCTGTTTTCTTTGTTCTACTCTGGTTTGTTCATTTTTATTCTTTATTATTATTATTAATTTATATTATTTTCTTAGATACTTGTTTGTATTCTAATGGGAGAAAGAAAGGGATGGATTTGGGTAGGTGGTGATGTGGGGAGGATCTGAGAGAAGTTGGAGGAGGGAAAACCATAATCAAAGTATATTGTATGAAAAAATGTATTTTCAATAAAAAAAATAAAAGCCAAATTGTGCACCAGACGATAAAAAAAAAAAAAAAAAAACATCATAAGCCATCTACAGGACAGAGAGTGGGTGGAACTAGACTAACGTTGAAAGCAAACTGAGCGGAACCAGACAAGCAAGACTGCAATTGAAGGAATGAGTAATCATTTTCTCGGGAAATCTCCGAAGTCACCAAGTACAGAGTCAGCAGATTCAGGAAGCAGGGCAGGGTCACACTGTACTTCACACTGGTGCCAGCACCTGCAGAGTGGCAATATAGTCCCCAACAGATTCAGGCCACCTCAGGGAGCTTGAGTTAATGCTTAGGAGACAGAGGCCCATGATCTTCCACTCCGTATCCCACTAATCCTCTGAAGACAGCCTTTCCCCTGACAATATGGGAGGGGTGTCCGTAGCAACTGAGTATCTTTTCATCTGCCTCTAGTGCTGAATGCTCCAGAGCAGCGGTTCTCAATCTTCCTAATGCTGCAACCCTTTAATACAGTTCCTCATGTTGTGGTGACCCCCAACCATACAATTATATTCATTACTACTTCATAACTATAAATTACTGTTATGAATCATAATGTAAATATCTGACTTGCAGAATATCTGACAGGAGACCCCTGTAAAAGGGTTGTTTGACCCACAAAGGGGTCAAGACCCACAGGTTAAGAATTACTGCTCTTTATATATTTTGGATATCAGCCCTCTGTTGGATGTGGGGTCAGTGAAGATCTTTTCCCATTCTGTAGGCTGCCGTTTTGTCCTATTGACAGATTTTCAGCTTCAGGAGTTCTCATTTATTAATTGTTGATCTTAGTGTCTGTGCTATTGGTGTTCTGCTCAGGAAGTCATTTACAGCCCAAATGCATTCAAGACTATTCCCCACTTTCTCTTTTATCGGGTTCAGAGTAACTGGATTTATGTTGAGGTCTTTGATCCACTTGGAGTTGAGTTTAGTGAGGGACAATAGAAATGGATCTATTTGCATTCTTCTACATGCCAACATCCAGTTATTCCAGCACCATTTGTTGAAGGTGCTTTGTTTTTCCATTGTATAATTTGGTTTCTTTGTCAAAACTCAGGTGTCCATGGATGTGTAGATTTACATCTGAGTCTTTGACTCTATTCATTGGTCTGCCTGTCTGATTTTATGCCAATACCATACTGCTGATCTCCAAAAATATAAAAACACAAGAAACTGGACATCAAAAAATGAAATAATCCAATTTTTAAAATGGGTTACAGTCCTAAGTAGAGAATTCTAAACAAAAGAATCTCAAATGGCCAAGAGACACTTAAAGAAATGTTCAGCATCCTTAGCCATCAGGGAAATGCAAATCAAAATGACTCTGAGATTCCATCTTACACCTCTCAGAATGGCTAATATTAAAAATACAAATGACAGCTTATGCTTGAGAGGATTGGAGCAAGGGGAACTCCCCTCCATTGCTGGTGGGAGTGCAAACTTGTATAGCCTCTTTGGATATCTCAGAAAACTGGGACTCAATCTACCTCAAGATTCAGCTACACTACTCTTGGCCATATACCTAAAGGCTGTCAATCATACCACAAGGACACTTGCTCAACTATATTCATAACAGCTTTACTTATAATAGCCAGAATCTGGAAACAACTTAGAGGACCCTCAACGGAAGAATGGATAAAGAAAATAACTCAGCTGTTAAAAGTATTGACATCAGGAAATATGAAGGCAAGTGGACAGAACTAGAAAAAATCATTCTGAATGAGGTAATCCAGACCCATAAATACAAAACCTGATATATACTCAGTCATAAATGGATATTAGCTGTAAAGTAAATGATAACCATAATACAATCCACAGACCCAGAGAGGCTAGGCAACAAAAAGGACCTAAGCAAGGATGCATGGATCTCCCTGGGAGGGGGAAATAAAAGAGATCTCCTGGGTGGACAGTAGGCAGGTGGAGATTGGAACTTGAGGGATCAGGTGAGGGAGTGGGTGGAGGGGGAGAGTACTGAAAGAGATGACTGGAAAGGGGGGAGCATTTTGGGGCCAGGTAGAAACCTGAAGCAAGGGAAATGCCCACGAATCTACAAGGATGACCCAGCTAAGGCTCCTAACAAAAGTGGATACGTAGCCTGAACTGGCCATCTCCTATGATCAGATTGGTGACTACCCCAATTGTCATCAGAAAGGCTTCATCCAGTGACTGATGGAAACAGATGCAGAGACCCACAGCCAAACATTAGGTAGAGGTCAGGGGATCCTGCTGTGAAGAAAGGGAGGAAGGATTGCAGGACAGGGCGGGGGGCTTGAAAATTATATACTGAGGGCTAGGACGTATTGTGATGGTAAAGTACTTGCTTACCATGAACAGGATAGAGAGAGAAGAGGGTGTGTTCGAAGACTGGACCTGTGAGAAATAACTTACCTTTGATACAAGCTTCCGTTGTAAACTCTTTTTCTATCCCAACAAGTAAAGCTCGACAGTGTCCACGATACTTTTGTGTGACTCCACTCCTTCTCAGTGGGTTAAGACAGAAAGTAAGTAGAAGCACACTGTGAAACCACAGGACCCAAGAAGAAAGGCATGTGGGTGGGTCTGGGGAATCAAAATGCACCAAGAGAAATTTGGGGTTCCTCTAACCATAGACTATGTAGGCTACATCATGTGTGTGTGTGTGATTGTGTGAGTACGTGCCTGTGTGTGTGTGTGTGTGTGTGTGTGTGTGTGTGTGTGTGTGTGTGTGTGTGTGTGTATTTGCATGCATACATGATTGTAAAACCATGGTAAGAAAAAGTATCGAAGTATTTAAAGCAACCTGCTCACAATGAGAAAACTGTATGAAGAATTCTGATGAGTTGTAATGCCACCTGAGGCAGGAATGCAATAATAATGCTCAAGAAGTTAAAATGAAAAAACCAATGACTGTATATCAGATTGAAACTAGGTCAAACTTGAAGTCAAAAAGAGGATTCTGAGCGATGAAAAAGGAACTTCAGGCAGCAACTCAAAGAAGGGTCCTAGTGGGCTTCAGAGCTGAACATCTGAGGAGGTTCTCGACAGGAAGTGTGTTTGAGGGTGCTCAAGTGGGTTCTGTTCTTTCTAGGAAAAAACATTCAACTATGGTCGGCATCACTGTGGAAGACCGGGAAGGAATTGAGGTCCAATAACCTCCCACCAGACTTTTGAGATGCCTCCAGCACTTAAAAAAAAAAAGGCATAAGTCTAACATGAAAGCTCCAGGCAGAGGAGCAGTATAGTTGGTAGAGACAGGGTTGGCCTCACGGTAGCCCAGTGGTTAGAAATGGCCAGTGGGCAGGCTGCTCTTTGTTGCATGCAATGAGACTAAACTAGAGCTTCCAATATTATTACACAGAATCCCACTTGTCAGTCAGGAAAACCTTCTACGTCTCTGTGGAGGCAACTGTTCTCTTGAGACAGGGCAGCACTATGATGTCAAGATACCCAGTCCCTATGTAGCCCAGGCTGGCTTTGAACTTGTAACTTTAGGAGAATTTAACATGTAAAATATACACTGACTCTACACAGAGTGATTCAGATCAAATTAGTTTTACTTTTGCTGATTATTATAGAAATCAGTGTACTTTGGGCATTTTGTCAGTCCTAATATAGAAATCATTAAAGTTTTCCTTTTTAATGTAATGTTACAGTTCAAAACAAGATTAATGATTAAAACAGTTTGAATTATAATTATTTTTTAATATTACTGCTGGGAAGTTAAGTTTGCACTAATGAAGACTCTAACTTTGATTTTCAAAAGACACATGCTAATTATTTCAAAGGGAGACCTAAAAATAAGTCAGTTTTACACTTGTTGGTCACTGCAAATTTAATCTTTTCAATCAAGCATTTTAATTAGCTGCACATAAGGAACCTTTTTCAAATGACACAATCATTGTCAAGAACTTGAAGCTTCCAAGCAGCATCTTGAAACTTATTAGCATATAATACACTTGAATAAATTACAGTTTTCCAGACAGTTCCTTGAGAAGGTGGTGTGAGATGAGCTACCACAGCACTGCTGCCCAGCCAGGCATGGTGAAACATGCCTTAACTCCCAGCATTTGGGACACAGGGGCAGGTGGATCAGCGGACATCCCGGAGACATCATACCCACCACTTCCCTCTATACTCATTTCCCTCTACATGACCAAAGTAAGCAGTCCTTTAAATTCAGGTGCATTATTCCTTTGTTTTCTGACATATCATATGAATTCCCAACAATACTATTTGTGTTGTAAATGCCTTTGATATTGATATACATGTTATTGTGCTGTATGAGTCTGTCTGAGACATCCACACTGAAGTATACATAGCTGAACTTTCTATCATCACACAGGACTCTATTGTATGACTATATCACCATCCACACATTCTCGCACCAAAGGATTTTTAGTCGTAAATCTCTACCATCAGAAATGTGGCTACTGAGCCAGAGATGGTTAAGCAGGAAAAGCAGGTGTGAAAACCAAAGGACTCTGTATACCCAGTACCCATATAAATGCCATAAATAATAGCTGGAGGCAGAGACAAGCAATCCCCAGAGCAAGCTGGCTAGTGATACTAGTCATTTCTGCAGCTCTGATTTTGACCAAGACCTGTCTTAATGACTAGAGTAGAGAGCCATCCAGGAAGATGCCAATGTCAGACCCAGGCCTCCACAAGCACATACACATGTTTGCTACACATATGATAACACACACACACACACACACACACACACACACACACACACACACACACACACACGTATATATGCACATCACTCATACACAGACACAGAAAAGAGGAAATGTTGATTAGATCTCAGAGCACTGTGGAATATGGGAATCTGTGAGATAAAATGTCTACAAAAACACCATTCATAAAGTGTAGTTACTATATCCAGTGAGACTCCTTTGGAGAAAACTAATTTTTCATTTGCAAGTACATCTCAACTATTTTGTTTGGTCATTTTTATTTTATATTATTGGTCTTTAGCTTGTATATTTTGGTTTCAGTTGTGTGTGTGTGTGTGTGTGTGTGTGTGTGTGTGTCTGGAAGGAATTAGGGAAGGAAAAAAGCATGATTGGAATATATTGTTTGAAAAAATTTGAATAAAATAATAAGAAAGGGAAGTTACCTTAGTAAGATCAGCTTTCCCCCAAATAATAAGATTAAAGAAATTCTAATAAAAATTCCCTGGTTGTTTGTGGTTTCTATAATGTTCTGTCAAAAGTATTAATTTTCCATTTTTATATCACTTTTATTTTATTCACTGATTCTAGATGAATCTTCTGGAATATACTTTTAATATTGACCTATTGCAATATAAATGCTTTAAAATTACCTTCATACATCCTTAAACTCTATAGTGGCTAGATGTGTGGCCCCAATGACAAAGCACAAAGCCCTGGATTTGAGACCCAGCACCATAAAATGAAATACATACATATATGCATGAATAAACCATGTAATAAAAAACATGATTTATTTTGATGTATTTGATTATATTCTACTTTATTTCCTGGGTTTTATTTAAGAAATTGTTTCCAAGAAGAAGATAACAGTATGCATGTTTGTTTAAGAGTGTTTAAATATTTTCTGATCTTAAATTCATCCCTTATAGCATAATAATATTAGTTTTGTAGAGTTATATGTTTTTGATTTTATAGAACTTATATGAAATTATAACTATTGGTTGCTTAAGAGAAGTCATCAGGAAATTTAAACTCCATATTTGACACTTTAATTCATGTGTATTTTCCTTCTTGTTGCATGTAATAACATTCTAATTCTTGCTGATTTAGCCCTATCTTCATTCCAAAGCTATACAAAAGCTACATTGGCATAACACACCCTCCCTACAAACACTATCAGCCATTCTTATTTATAAAGAGAGATTTTAAAATTATAAGGAATTGCAGAATAAAATGTAACAATTTCTTTATAGTACAAGTTGATTAATCAGGATGAATTATAAAATGCAATTTTAGTTCATCTTTAGGAAGTATGTCAATGGAATCCTTTGTAGTAATGCACTTAATGAAAAACAGCCCATGATACTCTGAACATATTCTTGAGGCATTTTTAAAGAGGTGTAGCACTTTCATTTTTTTCCAAAGGAAAACAAAACAAGGCATAGAAAAAATAATTTTCCCTTGTTTGGGAATGGACAAGAAACAGGAAAACCTACAGCTAATACCATAGTTGCTCATGAAGCCTTAGGCACAATCCTACTGAAATCTTGAAAGAGACACACTGTGTTCTTTGGCCTCATACTCATCACCAGTCTTGTACTAGTACTAAAATAACATAATATGAAGGAGCCAAATATCAAATTCAGATTGGAAAATGCAAACATGTCTTTCCCTATAATTCTTTCTTTAGAAAATTCAAGACACACAAAAATTAAGTCACCAACAAAAGTCCCAAAGGATTTTCTTTTAAAAAAAAAATACAATGATTCACTTTCCAGAGAAGTTTTAGATTTATAAGAAACTGGACCTGTAGAATGTTCTTGCATCTCTCCTCACTCTCCCACAGTCCCCTCTGAGTACTAGCACCTAGTATTGGAGTGAAGCATCAACTGAGATTAATATGGGTATGATACTGTTAATTGAAGTCTACAGTTCTACTAGAATTGACTCTATGCTCTACAGTGGTTTTATTTGTTTGCTTAGTTAGCTTGCAGAGCTTTGGTCCTCACAAATATGACCATGGTGTCATGAAGAGTTGCTTCACTGCTCCGGCGACTAAGTGTTTTCAATACGCTGATTTTATTTCATATGTTTGAACGTTTACCTACAGGCATATATATGCACCACATGCATGCCTGGTGCCTCCAGAGGATGGAAGACTGTGTAGCCTGGAACCAAAGTTACAGACATTTGTGAACTACCACATAGGTACTAGAAACAAGTACTCTTACCTCTGAGACAGATCTCCAGCCCTCAATAAATAATTTAAGAGTAGAACTTGCAGTCTCAAGTTTTAACTCATTTGAAAGGGAAATGAAAGTCTGAAAACCAACGAAGTATTTTGATAAGACAATAAGGGAAGCTTTGCCTCATCAAATAACCCAAACATGAACTAATTAGAACAATTTGCACAACTGCAGAAATAGGTGGTTGGATTGATGGGCTTTAAAACAAACTCTAAACCTAAGCGTGTATTTATGGAAGCAAAGGTAGGCACATCATAGAACCAGACATGATGGTTAATACCTTTGATCCTGGATATGAGAAGCGGTTACAAGATAATCAGGTGTCTGAGGCCACCCTGAGGCATGAGATTCTTTCTAAAAAAAAAAAAAAAAAAAAAAAAAAAAAGGAAGCATTTCAAATGTTATTGAGGATGTATCATGAATATAAAATTAGATTCCTACTTCATATTGTATTTTTAAATTTACCCACATACACTTAAATGCCTAAATTTAACAAAGTTATACATTTCATTATGAATATGATGAATAGTCAATTAATATATACAACAGTGTCTATTATATCTGTTATTATTTTAATATATCCATAGGAATTAATGTATCGCAAACAGTTTCTTATACCACCATGTTGAGAAGTAGAGCATACTGCTGGAAGGTTTTTAGGTGACCCCTCAGGAACACACCTTGCTAAACATGCTCCAAGGGGTGGTTTTATTCTCCTGCTTTCTCATTTTCTTGCTTTCTACCATGCTGTAACAAAATAATCAGCTCCTTGCTGGGCTGGACGCCAGATGCCAGCTCCTTGAACTCTTCAATCTCCAGAACTGTATACCAGTAAATTTCTGCTCATTTTAAGTTGCCCAGGATCAGATATCTCTCAGTAAAGCAGCTGAAAATAAACGGAGACAAATACTTGCTAATTTTGTGGGCAAGAACCCCAGTACATGTCTTTGAGGAGTTGACGAAAATCAAAAAGAGATTAAATATAAGATTTAAGATAAATTTCTCAGTATCATTTGAGTCATTACTAGAAGGATTTATAGTTAAATACTGAAAATATTGAAGACACAATGTGTTTTCTTTCATTAATGGTCTCTGATAAGGAAAACATATATGACTACTTCATGCAAATTGTCAAACAGTTATAGTGTTGTTAAACTTCTTAACTTTTACATTTTTTTTTTCGAGACAGGGTTTCTCTGTGTAGCTTTGCACCTTTCCTGGAACCTGGAAGTCACTCTGTAGCCCAGGTTGGCCTCAAACTCACAGAGAAGAGATCCACCTGGCTCTGCCTCCCAAGTGCTGGGAATAAAGGCGTGCGCCACCACCGCCTGGCAACTTTTACATTTAGTAAAGGAAATTTCCCATTTATTTGAAAGGTTATGCATTTCAACATGAAGACATAAGAAAATGAAAACAAATATCCTGAGGAAAAGACTAAGGAAGCTTTTTATTTATTTACTAATTTTCAGCCTTTACTGGCCAATAATCCACCTTTCCAGGATTCTGACTTTTCCCTCTGATTTGTTTTCCGTTCAACACTGATGACGGTATTTTTCATTGTTGTATTAGAGTGAAAGGCCAAGTCATTGACTAAAGCAATACACACCCCTTCTTCCATGCCAGCAGAGAACTAAACTGACCATACAATTCATTGTCTAAGCCAAGCCTCCATGACTGTGAAAGGGCTCCATGGACAATGCCAGGATAGCATGCTCCAACTAGACACTCCTGGAAACCAAGACACACGATCCTCTGTACATAAAGTACTGGATGGTGGCTGTCCTGCATGTAAAGCTTTGAGCAGCAACCACCTTGCCTAGAAAGCTTGGATTTTAAGCCCAGTACTTTTTCTGTCTTTTTACCGGTATTTCTCTAGAATCCAAATCATACAGCTCTGTGTACACTTTGCCTAGCTGCTTTACTTTCCCAACTATTGCATATCAAAGCCCTCTAGATAGATACCACTGAGTATTTCACATAGGTCTGCTGAGCTTGGAAACTCCCAGCTGCCATCTCTGAGGAGGAAGCAGTGGTGGGATGACTCCAGAGCTGAACTTTCTCCTCATCTGATCAAGAAGTATCTGCTGAGCATGGGCACTCTTTCTTGCCTTGTAGGATTATTCAATGTAAACTTGACACAGCTCATGCCCCTCAAAACTATGCATGTCTGAAACTTGGTCCCTGATGTGGTGATGTAGAAGAGGAAGAAACCCTTAGGAGCTGGGAACTAATGGAGGATCCACGGGTCATTGGGAAACTGCCCTCAGAAGGGTGACTATAGCTCTCATAAGACCCCTTATGTCTCACAAGTAGAAATGATTATGAGTGCAAATCCAACCTCTCTACTTTCTTGTTCTGTGGTGTATTTACTCTTCCCAATGTTCATCACGGGGTGAAATAGCTGGAGGGGGCCTGCTATTGTGTCTTGTAGCACGAATCCTAATTGGTCTTAATAATAAAAACCCAGAGCCAGATATCAGGGTAAACAATGAAAGATCAGAGAGACAAAGGAACAAGCCACAGCTACTTCTTACCTCACCAACTCCTCAATCTGAAAGGGCCGAGCTCCTGTCTCCTCCCACCATACATTCCTCTCTCTGCCCAGCCATATCACTTCCTGTCTCCCCCTCCCTGGTGCTGGGATTAAAGGCATGAGATTCCAAGTCTGGGATTAAAGATGTGTGCCACCACCGCCTGGCCTCTGGTTAACTAGGGACTAGCTCTAAACTCTGTTCGTCAAGCAAGCTTTATTTGATAGAGCACAAACAAAATACCACCATGGTGTGTGCCAGCCTTTTTTGAACTTCAAGCCACTCAAACTGAGGTATAAATAAACCACTTTTCAGTGTATATATACCTCAATTCAGATATTTCAGTACAGTAGCAAAGTGGACTAACATTCAATGTCTCTGTTTTATGTATTTATAATCTATCAACAGCCCAGACCTTGAAGCCCCTTTTGCTATTACAGTTATCTCCCGAACACAACTATTTATCATCTCCCTGATAGAACTACTAGTCCCTGGAAGAGAGACATTTTGGATGACCTTGCTTTGTGTAGGATAGCATCTTTACTGTCCTTTGGAGAGACATCCTTCCACTTCTGCAGTCTCAGGTCTATCGGTGTATAGCAAACCATGCTTAAATTAGCTGTGGGTCCACAGAACTGGGAAATTCTGAGGATGCATGCTAGCTAGGCTGATCTTGATAGTGAGTATATGCCTCTATAGTCAATTGGAGAGTTAAGACTAATTCTTAGTGGAAAGGTTGAAATAAATCTGGAAATTCTTCTACGTTATTTTAAAATTCACAGGTTGGGCCATTATTGCCCTCTATCTTCTTAAATGTGGGCCAAGTGTATGACTGGTTTCTAAGTAGTGGAATGTTGTGTAATGCAAGCCTGGGCCTCTGAGGCCCTTTCTACATGCTCCAAGTTGCTTTCTTAGTAGTGGAATATCCTGACTTTAGGACACACAGAGACAATGGAAGAGAAGTCCTCCTGGGAATAACTGAGAGCTGCAGCCTATGAACAGCTTGTTCCATGGAGGGAGCCATTTTGACATACTACAAACTCAGATGCCTGGAGCACTGGCTAGTTCAAACAATTAACACTTTGGATGAAATTTAATGAGGCACCAAAGCTAAAGCTTAACTAGAGCTAAGATACAATTGCATTCTGGACTTTGAGGAACTGTGGAGTAAGAACTGTTGGTTATCTTTTCAAGCCACTAGGTGTTGGGGGTAACTGGAACACTTTAATGGATAATGAGCACACTGACGTATCATTCTTAGCTGGTGCTCATCCCTGCACATGTGACCTCTAGTCCTCTGGTCTGACATTGATAGCCAAGACTTATTTCTATGGGTTTATGTGTTGTAGAATATTTGTACTCTGTGTGAAGATGTGTTGCTGTGATAGTGTAATAAATGCTGAATGACCAATACCTAGGCAGCAGAGATGGGCGGGACTTCCTGGCAAAGAAAAGGAGAAGGCAGAGTCTCCAGCCATACATGGAAGAAGCAGGATGGCACATGACAGAATGTAGATTAATATAAATGGGTTAATTTCAGTTATAAGAACTTGTTAAAAATGAGCCTAAGCTAAGACCAAGCTTTCATAATTAATAATAAGTCTCTATGTCATAGTTTGGGAGCTGGTAGGCAGCCCAAAGGAAAAAAATCCAACTATATGAGTATATTTGTCAGGGTTCTCAAGAGTCACAACCAATAGCATGTGTAAAGCTCCACCCAAAACCATGTTAGAAATTCAATCCCCTGTGTAACAGAGTTAGAAAGTGGAGTGGAATGAGAGGCAATGAGACCATGAGAATAAACAAACTCATGCTATAGTCACTGGAGGGGATTTGTTATAAAAAGGGGGAGTTTGGCGTGAGCGTGCTCTCTCTCTCCCACTCTCTCTCTTTCTCCTCCTCTCTGTCTCCCCCTCCTCTCTTCATATCCTGTTCCTCTTTCCAACACAGGATGATGCAGCAACAACACCCTTGCCAAGAGATCTCCCTCTTCCCAGCTTCCAGAACCACAAGCCAATTTCTGTCACTACAAGTTGCCTAGACGCAGGCAATTCAGCTGGACCATCACAAAACAGACTGAGACAGTCTATGAAAATGTGGAAAGAGAAAGAGACACAGTTATAGAAATCACTTCATGAGTTTTGGAGGCTGTGAAAGTTCTACAATGTCCTGTCTGCAAGCTGAAAACTCGGGAGAACTGGTCATGTATGTCAGTTTCCGTTCCAAGGCCTGAGAATCTGGGGAAAGGGATGGTAATATAACCCCACTCTTCAAAGACAACAGCTCCAAAAAAACCCAAACAATTAAACAAATAAGAGTGTGTTGTCCCTTCCACATTTTATTTTCTCTATTGGGAAGCTCAATGAATCAGATGTGGTCCACTGCGACCAACTGAATTCAATCTTCTGTACCCACTCTACTGACTCAAATACCCATCTCTCCCAAAACACCCTTACAGACACACTCATAAAAATGTTTTCCAGGACAGTTAGGCATTTCTCAGCCCAGCCAAGTTAAACACCACAACAAGGAAGAATAAGCTCAAGATGTCCCATAAAATCTAAGCATGGCAATGGGATGCTGCCATTATAACTGGCTAACGAATTCTCCAGGCCAGCATAAGTTCAGTGCAAGGAAACAAATGCCCAAAATCCATCTTCTCTGGGAGGAATAGCTACAAAGTTCCCTAATAATGGATATGGATAACAGGAAAGAAATATTGATGAACATTTTTGTAATGCATTTATAATAAAATTGCCCTTAAAGGCAGTGTTTCTTCTTTGGTCCTAATATTGGACATGAAGCAAGGACAATGAAATATTCCCCTCCATCCTGCCATTGGGGCTAGGATTCTTGGTTAGGGATGCCATGAAGGTAAAACGCATGTTTTACTCCTGATAATAAACAGTTTGAAAAACTGGTGTATTTATTCTTAAAGTCCTGGTCTTTGATTGCTCTTTTAAATACTTCCTGGATTCTACTTTATGATGGTGTTGTTTCTTTATAAATCCATAATATCAGACAGGGTGGGGAGAAGGTATCAACTTCTTTTTCACATATTTAAGCTATGAACAGTTAAATCCACAAAGAAAGAATGTCCATGAACTTTGGAGAACTCTGCTCATGCAGATTTGTTTGTTTGATGCTATATAATCAAGGTATCCCAATGACATTTAACCAATTAAACCCACCAGCCTATAAAATGATATCATTACAGCCAAGTATGGTTGCATATGCCTATAATCTCAGCACTTAGGAGGTGGGGGTAGTAGGATCAGGAGTTCAATGATAGCCTCAGCTATACAGGGAGTTTGACACCATCCTGGACTATGTGAGACTTTTTCAAATCTCCCCCAACCCCAAACACACACACACACACACACACACACACACACACACACACACACATTCACATGCACATTTGTTCACACATACACATCATTAGTTATTCTTTCTAGCATTATAGAAACAGCAAGGCATAGTTGCAGTTATTGGGATTTTTTTTAAAAACTCTTTTTGGGGCCTGCCACCCAGCTCTTAAATAAATACATGGAGACTTAATTCTTACTTATGAATGCCATGTCTTAGCTTGGCTTGTTTCTAGACAGATTTTCCTAAATTATCCCATTGACCTTTTGCCTCTGGGCTTTTATCTTTCTTTGTTCTTTATGTCTTTCTTTACTTCTTACTCCATGGCTTGCTGTGTGGCTGGGTGGCTGGTCCTTGACGTCCTCCTTTTCTCGCTCTTCCTCTCTTCTAATTCTCTCTGCCCAGCAGCCCCACCATCCTTACTCCTGCCTGACTACTGGCCATTCAGCTCTTTATTAGACCATCATGTGTTTTAGGCAGACAAAGTAACACAGTTTCACAGAGTTAAACAAATGCAACATAAAATAGTGCAACATGTCTTTGCATCATTAAACAAATGTTCAACAGCATAAATGAATGTAACACATCTTAAAATAATATTCCACAACACATAGACTTCTAGCCATGAGTTCAAATCTTATCTCCATCTATTACTATCTCAGTCTTGTTCAAGTTTTCAAGCCTTTTCCAACTCAGTTTCTACTGGAAAAAGTATAAGAGGCCCCAAGTGGAAACTCTCTTGCAAGGTTCTTCTAAGAACTAAACATAAAATGTATCTATACAATCTAGTTAGCCCAGAACTTCAAGCATAAGAATTGACCATATTTACTACTTTTTTTTTAAAGGTCATTGGTGCTAATAGTGATGTTCCTTCCCAATGACAATTTAAGTTGTTAACACCCAGGACTTGACAATTCACTCACCAGATTTGGTCCATGTAGGACTGGCATCATCCTCTAACTGCAACAGTGCAAGAAGTCAGGACACAATGCAACTCAGAGAGGAAGTTAACACTAGGTGGTGTGAGCATCACCTCTCCATAATTCATCTGGGCTAGGCGAGGAGTGTCAGAAGCCAAGTCAGATTAAAGCTGGATTTCAACAAAAGAAACAAGAGAAACCCTACAAACTCATGGAAACTGAACAACTCCTCAATGAATGACTACTGTGTCAAGGCAGAAATAAAGAAAGAAATTAAAGACTTCCTAGAGTTCAGTGAAGATGAATGCACAATATACCCAAACTTATGGGACACTATGAAAGCAGTGCTAAGAGGAAAGTTCATTGCACTAGTGCCTTCATAAAGAAATTTCAGAGATCTCATACTAGCAATTTAACAGCACACTTGAAAGCTCTAGAACAAACAGAAACAAACACACCCAAGAGAAGTAGATGGCAAGAAATAATCAAACTGGGGGCTGAAATCAATAAAACAGAAACAAAGAGAACAATACAAGGAATCAATGAAACAAAGAGTTGGTTCCTTGAGAAAATCAACAAGATAGACAAACCTTTATCTAAACTAACCAAAAAAGGCAGAGAGAATATCCAAATGAACAAAGTCATAAAGGAGAAGGGGTCACAATACAGACACCAGGGAAACCCAGAAAATCATAAGGACATATTTTAAAACCTGTACTCCACCAAACTGGAAAATATAAAAGAAACGAATCATTTTCTCAATAGATACCACTTACCAAAGTTAAATGAAGAACAGATAAGCAATTTAAAAAGACCTAAAGACCCTACTGAAATAGAAGCAGTCATTAAAAGTTTCCCAACCAAAACCAACCCAGGGCCAGATGGTTTTAGTGCAGCATTCTACCAGACTTTCAAAGAAGAGTTAACACCAATAATTGTCAAATTATTCCACAAAATAGAAATAGAAGGAAAAATGCCCGATTCACTTTAAGAGGCCACAGTTACTCTGATATCCAAACCATAAAAAGACGCAACAAAGGAAGAGAACTGCTGACCAATTTCCCTTATTAACATAGAAGCAAAAACTCACAAACTGAATCCAAGAACGCACCGAAAAGATCATCCACCATAATCAAGTAAGCTTCCTCCTAGCAATGCAGGGATGGTTCAATACACAAAAATTAGTAAATGCAATCCAATACATAAACAAAATGAAAGAAAAAAATCCACATGATCACCTCATTAGATGCAGAAAAGGTCTTTGAAAAATTTAACACCACTTCATAATAAAAATCCTGAAGAGATTTGGGATACAAGGGACATATCTAAATACAATAAAGACAATTTACAGCAGGCCTATCACATCATCAAGTTAGAGAGAAACTCAAAGCAATTCCACTAAAATCAGGAACAAGACTAAGTTCTCTACTCTCTACATATCTATTAAACATAGTACTTGAAGTTTAAGCTAAAGCAATAAGACAACTGAAGGAAATAAAGGGGATACAAATTAGAAAGGAGGAAGTCAAAGCATTGTTATTTGAAGATAATATGATATACATAAATAACCCCAAAAATTCTACCAGGAAACTCCTTACAGCTGACAAACACCTTCAGCAAAGTGGCTGGATACAAGATTAATTTTTAAAAAAATCAGTAGCCCTCTTGTATACAAATGACTAACAGACTTTGGGAAAAACAGGGAAACAACACCTTTAATAATAACCTCAAACAATATAAAAACAACTTGGAGTAACTCTAACCAAGCAAGTGAAAGACTTGTATGATTGAAAACTTCAAGTCTTTGAAGAAAGAAATTGAAGAAGATATCAGAAGATGGAAAGATCTCCCATGCTCATGGACCAGTAGGTTAACATAGTAAAGGTGGCCATCTTACCAAAAAAAATCTACAGATTCAATGCAATCCCCATCAAAATTCCAACACAAGTCTTTACAGACCTTGAAAGGACAATTCTCTACTTCCTATGGGAAAACAAAGCCCAGGATAGTTAAAACAATCCAGAACAATAAAAGAACTTCTGGAGATCTCATCACTCCTGACTTCAAGTTGTATTGGCATAAAAATAGACTTGTTCTTTAATGGAATCAAGTTGAAAACCCATATATAAGTCCACACACATATAGAAAACTGATTTTTTTTTTTATAAAGAAGCCAGAAATATACAACAGAATAAAGACAGCATCTTCAACAAATGGTGCTGGTCTAACTGGATGTCTGAATGTAGAAGAATGCAAATAGAACTATATTTTTCACCCTGCAGAAAACTCAAGTTCAAATGGATCAAAGACCTCAACACAAAACTAAATATACTGAACAGGATAGAAGGGGAAAATGGGAATATCCCATTGGCACAAGAGACAATTTTCTGAACAGAACACTAATAGCATAGGCACCAAGATCAACAATTAATAATTTGGACCTCATGAAACTGAAAAGATTTTGTAAGGCAAAGGACACAATCCATTAATTGAAGTAGCAGAATACAGAATGGGGAGAGATTTTTACCAAAACCACATGTGATTGAGAACTAATATCCAAAATATATAAAGAAATCAAGAAACTAGGTATCAAAAAAGTAACTGAAAAATGGGGTAGAGACTTAAATAAAGAATTCCCAATAAAGGAAACTTATATGGCTACAAAATACTTAAATGTTCAACATCCTTAGCCATAAGGGAAATACAAATTAAAAATGCTTTGAGATTCCATCTTACATTGCACCTGTCAGAATGACTAAGATCAATAACACAAGTGACAGCTCATGCTGGCAAGGATAAGGGAAACATTCTTCCACTGCTGGTGTAAGTGCAAACTTGTACAGTCACTATGGAAATCAATATCAATATGTCCGTTCCTCAGAAAATGAGGAATCAATCTACCTCAAGATCCAGCTATACCATTCTTAGGTATATACTCAATGGACACTCTATCCTACCCCTAAGGACACTTGCTCAATCATGTTCATTGTGGTTTTATTCATAATAGCCAGATACTGGAACCAACCTAGATGTCAACTGAAGACTTGATAAAGAAAATGTGGTGCATTTACATAATGGAGTATTATCCTGCTGTAAAAAAAAAAAATGACATCATGAAATTTGCAGACAAATGGATGGAACTAGAAAAAAAGAATCATCATCCTGAATGAGGTAACACAAACCCAGAAAGACCGTTTATGGCGTGTATTCAATTATAAGTAGATATTAGCCATTAAGTAAATAATTACCAAGCTAAAATCCACAGATGTAGAAAGATTAGATAAAGAAGAGGTATCTAGAGAGTGATGCATGGACTTCTCTGGGAAGTGGACTGGGAGTGGGTGGGGACAGGAGCAGGGGTGGTGATCTCATGGGAGAAAATAAGGTGGAAGGACAGAGTATGGGTAGAGATGCTGGAACTGGGGGGCTTTTAGGGGATGGTATAGAAACCTAGTGTGTGGAAACTACCTGGAATCTATTAAGGTGATCCTAATGAGGACTCCTAGAAATGGGGGATACAGGCTCTCAACTGGCGATCTCCTACTACTGCCAGGTGAAAATTCCAGTGGCAGGACCAGGGTGCAGTCAATTGAGTTGTTGGCCAAGAGGGTCTCATGGAAATCCCCAAACAACCCATACTGTTGCTAAGACAAAAGATTGCTCTCTACAGACTCACAGTAGGGCCCTACTACCAAGGACAACACGTACTCCTCAACTCATTGAACATGGAGAAGTGAGGCTGGGGCCTTCACCCCTATGTTCTAGTCTCTTTGGTGTGGGAAAGTATTCTGCAGACTGCTGAAAGAGAAGTATGGACACCAACCCAGCCACAAAATCCTTTGACCTACAATCTGTCCTGCCTGAAAACTTTGGTGGAGCAATGGTGGCAACTATTTTGGAAATGTGGAAGAAGCCAAGAAATGTCTGATTTGGCCTAAGGTCTACTCTTTGAGAAGAATACTGCTAAGGTAACTAAGAACCAGAGACTAGGTAGCCCAGAGACCTAGGGTAAAACCAAACATTACTGGTAAAAAATAAAATATCAATAAATTGACTTCTAATGATATCCTGCTATACTCATAGATCAGTGCCTTATCCAGTCATCATCAGAGAGGCTTCCTCTGGCAGCAGATGAAAACAGATGAAGAAACCCACAGCCAGACATTATGCAGAGAAAAAGAGTCTAAATTGGAGGTCTTCATCAAATCTCTCCCCTCAGAGCCCAGGGAATCCTGTGGAGATTGTAAGAGCCAGAGGGAATGGAGGATACCAGGAGAACAAGGCCACCTGAATCAACTATACAAGGCTCATATAGGCTCACAGAGACTGAAGTAACAAGTACAGGAACTACCTGGGACAGCATCAAGTCCTCTGTGTATATATTACAGCTTTTAGCTTAGTATTTTTATGGGTCTTCTGACTGTGAGGATGAGTGGGATCTCTAACCATTTTGCTTGCTCCTGTGACTCTTTTCCTCCTGTTGGCTTGTCATGTTCAATTCCTATATGATAGCTTTTGCTTTACCTTATTGTATTTTATTTTGTCAAGATTGGTTGTTATCTCTTAGAAGACTATTCTTTTTAATGAGAGACAGTAAGGGAGTAGGTCAGAAGGGGAGGGGAGATGGGGGGAACTGGGAGAAGTACAGAGAGGGGAAGCTATAATCTGGATATACTGTATGAGAACAGAATGCATTTTCAATAAAAGAAAAAATAATTTAAAAATAATCAGAAAAAAATAACTATTTGCACTTAACCATTGGTGGAATACAATGCAAAATTAGTTCTGCCCACCAGTCTGGTTTGAAAATGACCAAGCACTGTGGATATTCACATCAGCAAACATCGAGGATGCTCACAGCAGAAAACATCGAGGATGTTCACAGCAGCACACACTGAGGGTGTTCACAGCAGCACACACTGAGGGTGCTCACAGCAGCACACACTGAGGGTGCTCACAGCAGCACACACTGAGGGTGCTCACAGCAGCACACACTGAGGGTGCTCACAGCAGCACACACTGAGGGTGCTCACAGCAGCACACACTGAGGGTGCTCACAGCAGCACACACTGAGGGTGCTCACAGCAGCACACACTGAGGATGCTCACAGCAGCACACACTGAGGATGCTCACAGCAGAAAGAGAGAATAGTAGATTCTCTCCGTGGTCTGCTGGGAAGGTTTGGTTCCTAAGAATATTCCTGTGTTACTGAACTAAGAGCATCTTAGAAGGTGGAGGTAGTGGTGCTTGAAAGATAAAGGCTGTTTGGAAAATGACAGACATTTGGGACAGGAGTACAGGAAAAAGACTCCGTATCTGAACCGGCACTCTCAGTGTTTGTAACCACTTCCTTCTTTCATTGTTTGCTCATGTTCACTGCCACTTTTACTTCATTATTTGTGATTTAGAAACAAAGAGACCAAGATTGAGGTCATACAGCTGTGCCAAAGTATAGAAGGAAGGATGGCTTTTACAAGTTAAATGCCTGACCAAGTACAGAGCAAGGGGACAAAGAGGGTGGGTGAGGAATTGAGGACCTGTACATTTTCCCCTTATTGCTAATAATCCGTGGATAGTTCCACACCTATGCCCACTCCAGTGGCCCTGATTTAATACAGTTGGGTCACAACGCAGAAACAAAAAACAAAACTAGAGAGGGACTTGGTGGGAAGAAAACATGAGAAGGTAAAGGGATGAGTGTGACCAGAATTTATTACACACATGTATGAAATTGTTGAAGAATGAATAGATTTTTTTAATGGGCATGAATTTCATGAAGATGGGTGTTCAGTTACTCGGCAGTTCTTGAGCGTCTGGTTTTTACTCATTATCTTCTGGAAAGGATGAACTTTTACACCTCTCAGTCCATCATCTGGAAGTAGGGATATACGTAGAACCAAAACCTGGTATACAATTTCAAGAGTTCGTGGAAGCCCTATGGTCTAATGGATCACAGGTCAAGTACAAACAACAGCCTTCTTTTACGTATTGTGATGTCTTGGTTGAAACTCTATCTTTGAATCCAGACCTTCCCATTGTTTCTAACACAAATGGGGGAGTGGGTACTTACCAGACTATATTTAATGACTTGCTAAATCATCTTTCAGATAGGGAGTGTCAGCAGCCATGTTCCTCACTTGTGGTGTATGTTGAGATTACCTACTGGAAAGGACAACCATTTGTACTTTGAGTGTGACCCAGCTGATTCTACAATGAAATGCTGTTGGGAACCCACTGATATGGGTTCTTCCATCACAAGGGGGACCTGGCATACAACAGCCAATGTTCTGTCTGTCTTCCCTTCACTTTCCCCTCCCAGTGTGACTCTAAGAAGCTGGTATACCAAGCCTAGGAGACAGAGACACAGCAGATCTTCTTTTTGTACATTTTTTTTCACTCAGTCAGTCTTGTCCTCATCACAAAGCTCATGAAAACACAGCTATAACCCAAACTGAACTGGCACCTGTCGATAAGCTGTGGATTTCCCCTCTGGCCTTTCTTCACTGGAACATGTGTCTTTTTAAAGCAAGGTGGTGGCCTCTCTAGCATGCCTTTCACCACTTGCATGGGACCTGAGATGAGTCACCTGTTGATAAGTAGATTGGGGTCAGTAGTACAGCTGTGTACGGATAGCTCCACCTTTGATCTGCCTGTGCACATTTTCAGAGGACAGAATTTTCCAGGCAACCCTTAAGCTGCCTCCTTTGTAAATCTCTGATTTAAAACTTTAGGACACAGAGAGATAATGTGATAATGTTTGTAATAGGTAATCTTAAAGAAAAAAGGTTTATCAAATTGGAAGTCTTCTATATATGGGTATGCGTGCACGCGCACAGCTTTTTACATGGATTCCAGGAAGAATGGCAGTCTGCTGAAAAGTCAGGAAGTGAGTTCTGTTGAAGCAGCACCCACCTGGCTGTAGACCTGAGGAGATGGAGAGCTGATGCTTTGGGAACAGTGTCCTTGCAGCATGATTACTTCCAGAACTCTTAGACCTTAGTTCGTTGTGTCCAATCTTGAAGAACATCAGGCTCAGATTCAAAATAGTGATAATCAGCAAAATTGCCTTGTTAAGGAGATGCTTAAAGCACTTCTCTCTCAGCCTGAATTCAATGCATAACTGAAAAAGATCATTTTGTCATCCTAGAAAGAGAAGGGGGATATTGGACCTGAGGAAACTGAAGTCATTCCTCCAAGAAACACGCCATACCATTACCCAGGGCAAAAAGCAAAAAGGCAGTACGTCTGTCTCAAGTCTTTGAAAATAGTGTCCTGGAATATTTACCTGCATGAGAGAAGTAGACATTTGATTTTTGAGTGAATGAATTGCATGATTACCAGGATTCTTGTGAAATTTGTTAGGGAAGAACAGCCCGAGAATGTCTTTAACACGTGAGAGAGAGACAGAGACAGAAACAGAGAGACAGGGAGGAAGGGAGGGAGGGAAGAAGGGAGGAGAGGAGGGAAGGAGGGAGGGAGGGAGGGAAAGAGGGAAGGAGGGAGATAGAGGGAAAGAGAGAGTAGGAGACAGAGAGACTCAATGTAAGCTAACAAATATATTCCTTCTCTACACCTCAATGACAACATTTTTATTGCGGTAGAAAGAAGGAAGACTGTCAGATATGACACTCTTATCATCGAAAGATACATCAAACATCACAGTTCGTAAGTAATCCTAAAGTGACCCATCAACCAGCAATGAGGAAAATGATGAAAGAAGCCCAGTCCTTTATCCCAGGTCATGCCATCAGGACACGGCATAGCCAACACTGCAAACCAATGGTCAAGTCCTCTAGTGACTAAGATCTCACTGGGCACCAGACATCTTCCATGCCATATTCTACTTAAAGTGTTATCTGCACAAGAGAGAGGCGCTAACACCCGGAGCCTGGTGAGTCATCCTCATCCCCACTGTGTATAGCAAGTCCTTGAATTAAGGTTTACATCTAGGAAATGGAGCTGTGGTTCTCATTACAGCAAAGGCCTTCTCTCCATATGCCTCTCAACGTCACACAGAAACCCCCAGTCAACAATGACACTGTATTTGACATTAAAAAGCCTGTCATCCCTTGGTGTCCTGGTATATGTTTTGGGAAGCTGGGAGGTTTCTCTTGCAATTTGATATTGATACTTTGAAAACTCACATGATTCAAAGAACCATGAGGAAGTTAAACTTTAGAAGGGGTATATACATCATTTTAGTACTTTTATGTGTATTTTCCCCATGCCTCTGTGAACTATTTTACCTCAAAGGAAACCTAGGAAGATCTATGTCCAAGCCCTATTCTCAGAGTCCAAGCCCAAACAACAAGCCTACGTATAAAAGGTAATGGTTCTCTGCATAGGATCAATGCATCTGAAACTGTCAAGGACTAAACCACTCCTAACCATCTCAGAATAGTGGGCAAAAGCTATAATAAAATAAGCTCAGCCTAGAATGTCCAGGAAATGTGAAGAAGACAAAATGAAGAATGATGCGCAAGTTCTTTGATATGAAAACTCAATATCTAAACATACCCCCTCTCTGTAGTCTAATAGATAAGCCTGAGATATTTCTCAATGCTATTCCAACCAATCAAGCAGGCTGGGTTTTTTTTTTTTCTTTTCAATGGAAATCTGGCAAATCAGTACTCAAGTTTAAAAGGCAAAACATAAAAATACCCATAACTAGACATTTAAAGAATAAAAATGAGGAGGCAATTGCCCTACTAGTTATCAAAATTAGAGAAAGATATGAAATAAAAATATTGTCTTGAAGCAAGAATAGATACCATATAATTATAAAAATAATAATTTTAAAATAGAATATTCAATTCAATATACAGTTATTAATATTTTGTCTGGGAATAGTAGCTTATAGCTATACTTCCACCACTGAAAAGTCTGAAGCAAGTGAATGGCCACAAGTTCGAGGCTAGCCTGGGGTACAGAGTGAGCTCCAGGTCAGCTTAGGCCACAGTGTGAGACTCTATTTCAAAACAATAAGTGAACAGTAATATTACATTCAGTGCATAATATAGGGAACTATTCAATAAATCATATTGGAGAAATTAGCTGTTTTCTGGGAAAACAATTATTTTTGACAAAATAATCAGATTTTTAAATAACATAGTTGAGTAAAACACGGACATATTAAAAGAAATCATAGGTAATGGATTTATAGTTGAAGGAATTTTAAATGATGACACAATGTGAATGATTCATAAACCTGACTATACCCAAAAAATTTGTGTTTAATTCAATATAAATTGAAAGCATGTGTAAGATAAACAGCTAAACTGTGTAAGAGATAAATATTTGCAACATACCCACTGTCCTAGTTAGGTTTTGTCAACTTGACACGAGCTAGAGTCATCTGGGAAGATGAACTCTCAGCTGAGTAAATGCCTCCACCAGATTGCCTATAGGTAAATCCATATGGCATTTTCTTGATTAATGACTGGTGTGGGAGAGTCTAGCTCACTGTGCAGAGTCTCCATTGCAAACTGACCTTCATTTTCACAAATGCACACAGTGGCCTACCAGGGGATCTTGTAGGAGTCCAACCCTGACACACAGGGTGTGGCTTCAGCAGCTTCTGGAACCTTGAGACCTTCTTATTCTTCCAACTTTTCTACCTACAAAATGAGCACCATGTGGACAATGCTGCCAAATTCTAGTATAAGTTGGAGATGTAGTCTGGCCTCTCTGGACTACAGATCTTTCAGCCCCTAAGTGCTGGGGAAACACTATAGCCTAGGCAAGAGCAGGCAGGCTTCTCAGAGGCATTTGGTTTAGGCTCTCTCTTTTCAACTGAATTTTCATTTTGTAAAATGGAGTCTTTGATGGCTTAGGACTTCACTTAGATATACATTCCCTATTGTCCCAGTACAGAGCACAGGGATTTTCTTCAAAGTGCTAATCTCTTCTTAACAATTACAGCTGCTTGTTCAGTACCCTCCTTGTCTGCAACTTTAAACTCCCTCCTTTGGCCACTAAACAGCCCATTCATTCTTTCATCTTTCCGCTTCCCATAGTCCTCTCTCTCATTAGAGACCCGAGTAAGGACAGCATGTGGTAACACAAGGCAGCAGAAACACTACTCTGCTCAGGGAGTTTGATGAGGCACTCCCCATAAGCTTGGGCATTTGAATACTTGGGATCCAGTTTGTGGCTCTTTGAGAAGGGTTGCTGGAAGAAGTATGACACTGGGGATGGCCTTGAGGTTTCAAAAGACTGGAGCCACATTGAGAGTGCTCCCTCTACTTCCTGCTAGTGATTCAAGATGTGAGCTGCCCCCAGAATGTGAATTCTATACCCCCAGAACTATAAGGCAAAAATAAACACTTCCTTCTATAAGTTACCTCACTCGTGGTGTTTATCACAGCAATAGAAAATTACCTAATGTACCTGTCTTGAAATTTTCCCAGCTAAAGAAAGTCAGCCATTGCTTTTTAAGTCAGTATGATGGCCCTTCTTGGTTGTCAACTGGACTATATCTGGAGTGAACTACTATGCAGAGATAGAGGGCACACCTGTGAGAGATCACTTTTGCTTAGTTTGAAGTGGGTGAGTCAACTTCTAGCCCAGACCTTTGAAGTAGGAAGACACACATCTTTGATCCAGATCATGAGGTGGGAAGACATACCTTGAAGGCCACACCTTCTGCTGGATGTCTATATAAAGACATGGAAGATGGAAGCTTTTCGTCTTTGTCTGCTTGCTTTTGCCTTGCTAGCGGGTCCATTCCTTCACTAACATTAGAATCTAATCCTTCAGAATTTCAGGTCTACTGAAGACCAGCTGAGACATCCAGCCTTGTGGACTGAGCATTTCTAGATTCTCAGACTTTCTGTTCATATTCCACCATTGTTGGATTAGTTGGACTCTGGCCTGTGATTCTAATAAACTTCCTGTGTACGTGTGTGTGTGTGTGTGTGTGTGTGTGTGTGTGTGTGTGTGTGTGTGTGTGTGTGTGTGTGTGTGTGTTTTAGATTCATTCTATAAGTTCTGACACTTCAGAGAACTCTGACTAACAAAGTCAGCCTCACTCAACTGCTCAGGGCACAGGTGGAGTGCAGCCAGTTTTTGTTTTTGTTTTTTCCTAAATGGTCTCTACCCCATTTCTGATAAAGTCCTTTGTAGATGAACAGTCTGATCAAATAAGAAACACAGAGCCAAATGCGGAGTTAAAAGCCCAAGAGGTCAGAGCAGTAGCTTAAAACCACCTTCTTACCCTTCCTGCCGCTGTTGTCCTTCCCCTCAGCAAGCGACCTACTTCCTGTGTATCTGTCTTTTTGTTGACTTTCTGTTCTGCCTTCTCATTGGTTGTAAACCCAACCACATGATCTCCTCATCACTGCCTGTCTATACAGATTTCCAGGTCTCTATGGTTGGTATTGAGATTAAAGGTGTGTGTCTCCATGCTGACAGTATCCTTAAACACACAGAGATCTGTCTGTCGTGTGATCTGGATTAAAGGTGTGCACCACCACCACCCAGCTTCTGCTATAGCTTGCTATTAGCTCTGACCCCCAGGCAACTTTATTTATTAACATACAAATAAAATCACATTTCAGTACAAATAAAATGTCACCATAGTCCTTGCTGCTTTTTGAAACCTCATGAGGCAAGTCTCTACTATTTCAGTTATCTTGATATTCTGGACCTCTGAGACTGCATGGCTAATTAAGCTCTGCTTATAGCATGATAAGGCTTTTGTTCAAAATTATAAACTCTGCACAAGCCAGGTCCATATGCCGAAGAGCCATATGATGCTCAGATTTATCAGAGCATCACCACTTCCCAGGAAGAATCCTATATTTCCAGAACAGTAACTGCCCCACCCCCGGCACCATTTTGTATTAGTTATTTGTCTCATGGTCAAGACCAAGTGCCTGACAAGAGCATTTGAGCATCCATGTCATCATGGCAGAAAGGGCATGGCAGCAGGAATGTGAAGAAGCTGGTTATTGTGTCCACAGTCAGGAAGCAGAGAGAAATGAATACTGGCACTCTGTTTGCTTTCTTCTTTTTAATCACTCCAGAACCACATGGTCATGGAATTGTGTCTCCTATAGTTAGAATTGGTTTTCCCATTTCAATTAACCCAATCTAGAACTCCCTCACAGACATTCCCAGAAGTTTGTCTCTAGATGATTCTACATGAAAATCTTTATCAACCAGCTCACATACCATATGAAAATAAGCTTGATTTCATTCATAGTTGCAAATATTTATTTTAAAATCAAATTTAAATCATAATGGAGCCACTTATACAGTCATTCTAGGTGAGTTTGTACCATATCCCAATGCTGGGAGTTGTATCTGCATTTGCTCTCTGGATGAATCAACCTAGACCCTTGCCTTGTACCCTAGAATATACCCAAGAACATGCTCCCTGAGTGAGATATCCTAGAGGCTTGCCCTGTGCCACCCCTCTATACTAAGGCCCTGTTAGGAGTCACATCAGCTTGTATGTTCTCTAAGAGACTCTGTTCAGGCCCTGAAGGCTCAGTCAGGAGTTGGGTGAGTCACCACAGTCCCTGGATGCGTCACCTCAGTCAGACCCTTATCCTGCTCTGTCCCTACATGTCTAGGCCTAACTTGGTATCCCCTCAGCTTGTGTCCCAAGTCCTGCACTCCTAGCTAGGAGTCAATCACATTCACATGCTTTCTGAATGAGTAATCCCAGACCCTTACCCTGTTCCTCTCTGCTCGGGTTCAACTAAGAGTCATACCTACTTACTTCTTCTTTCAGGAAGTCTTCCCTGTTTCCAAACATAGGCCAGCTGGGAGTCCCACTAGTACCCTTTCTAAGTGAGCCTACCTGGGCACCTCACTCTACACTGCCTTTCCATACCTAGGACCAGCCAGCAGCCACAAGGGTGTGTGTCTTCCATGTGTCTATCTGGTTCCTCATCCCATATACCTTTTCCACATTCATGTCCAGCAACAAGCTGCATTCAGGCATTTTCTAGGTGACACTGCCCAGTCTCTTGCCCTGAACTGCCTTTCCATGATCTACGTTAGAGCTACACCAAAGTGCTCTCTTAGACCTTATCTGAACAATCTCCGTAATCCGCTAAAACACAGGTTATCACTGAAATGGAATCACCCCATTCTCCCTAATTAAAATCAATAATCAGCATCTGAAGGACTGATATACTAACACTTTCTATCTGATCTGAAATCAATCAAGTTGGGAAACAGGAAAATGAGGACCAATCTTCCACTCAATAGAGGCAGGTGGCATCCATATCAGACACATAGCCAACTAGATAAACCCACATGCTTGTTCTCACCACAAAAATAGAAAAATATATGAAAGGCTAAAGACCACTAGTCCTACAAAAATGCTGTCCAATAGGAATTGCCCAGATGAACCACAGGACACAGAAATTAAATGAACAACTGTAGACATGGTCAAAGAATTGGAGGGATCCAAAGAGTATCAAGTACCATAATGAACTTAAAGAAGGTAGGAATAAATCCACAACTGAATGCTAGAAAACACAAAAATATGGCTGAATGAAATTAGGAAGACAATTCAGGATTGAAAAGGGAATTCAATAGAGACATAAATACTAAAGAAAATTGGAAATAAAGATGAACTAAAAATTCAAAACCCAATTAGAAGGGGGAAGCCTTATCAGCAGAATGGATCAAATAGAAGATGGTTTATTGGGACAGGAACATAAAATAAAGAAACTGGACCACACAGTTAAAGTGATAAAATTTTAAAACACAGGACATGATTGTTCAGGAATTTTGAAAAAAATTATAGACCTAACCACATAGATCAACAGCATAGACCAACAGAATCATAGAAAAAAAATTTCTCCAAACTAAGGAAGGACAAACCCAAACAGGTACAAGAAGTACACAGAGCACCAAATAGATAGCACCAGAAAAGAAATTGCCCATGGCATATTATAGTTAAAACCCTCAATACACAGGGCAAAGACAGGGTATTAAAAACTGCAAGAGAAAAGCCACAAGTCACACATCAAACTCACCATAATAACAGCTAGCTTCTCAATGGAAACTTTAAAACCCAGAAGAAATTGGAACAATGGACTATGAACTCTGAAATGGATGCCAACCTAGACTATTGTACCCAGATTATCTGCCACTGTTGAATGAGAAAGAAAAATATCTGCCATGATATAGATAGGCTAAAAAAATTTATATCCCCCAAACCAGCCCTCCAAAAAATACTGGAAGTAATATTTAGGACAGAAAAAAGAAGTAAGTGTAGCCAAGAGACTACAGAAAGAAAACAAATGAAACTATAATTACTTCAATAAAAAATACTACTAAGAACACAAACAGTAAATAAGCAAAACATGACAGCAAGCAACACACACCCCACAACAATCAATTCAAATATTAATGGCCTCAACTCTCCAGTCAAAAGACTGAGTTTAATTGAATGGATTCAGAAGCACAATCTATTAATTTTCTTGTCTATAAGTACTATATCTTACCCTTCAGGATAGACACCAGAGTGAATGGATGGACAAATCTATTCTAAGCAAATGGGACCAAGATAACTCACAGGTGTAAGTGTCCTAATATCTAACAAAATAGACTTGAAATCAAGATAAATCATAAGACATAAAGAAGGACACTTCATTCTGATCAAGAGAACCATTAGCCAAGAACACATTGCAATCCTAAACATACCAAACTGGCACATTCAATTTCATAAAAAAGCATACTCATTGAGCCACAGATAAACACCAACGCAGTAACAGTGGGTGTTCTAGTCTGTTTTCTGTTGCCTTCTACTTGGGAAAGAGGAAAGGGTTTATCTGGGTTATTAGCTACAGTCCGTCATAGAGGGAGGCCAGAGCAGAAGCTTGAGGCTGGAACTTTTGAATGAAATAAGGAAGACAATGTAAACATTTTAAACATTAAAAAGGCAGAGGCTTTTGAAGAATGATGCTGCCTGGATTGCTCACCTTGGCATTTTTCACAACCTAGAACTACCTGCCCAGGGGTGGCATCACTCATAGTGAAATGAGCCATCCTACATTGATCATTAATCAAGAAACATCCCTCACAGACTTACTTATGGGCAAATCTTATAGAGACAATCCCTCATTACTCAATTTTTTCTTGCCGATTTCAAGGTGACTCTATCTGTGTTAAACTGACTAAAATTAACCAGCACAGAATGCAAAGTAATGAGTTTCATCATGGCCTTTTCATATATATGTCTTTATACTTTTTCCTCATTTTTCCCTCCCCCACACGGAGATGAATTCTTTTGAGGACAGCATAAAAGCATTACTTATTTTTTGACTCAGGTGCCCAGCATTGAGTACACATACACACACACACACACACACACACACACACACACACACACACACACACACACACAGATGGAAAGAGACTTGAACAAGAGTGTTCAGCATATTACTACTCATACCCCCCCAAACTTAACATCATATTAATGCCTGTTAGAGAAACTATGATCATACAAACAATTGGGCCATCACACAATAGAATCATATGTTATTCAGAAAAACTCTGAGACAGACTTCTGTGTATTGATAAAAGAATTTTTTTTTTTTGAGACAGGATTTCTCTGTGTAGCATTGCACCTTTCCTGGAATTAGCTTTGGAGACCAGGCTGGCCTCAAACTCACAAAGATCCGACTGCCTCTGCCTCCCAAGTGCTGGGATTAAAGGCATGTGCCACCAAAGCCCGGCTAAAAGAACTTTTTTAAAGCGAAGAAAAGTAAGGTGCTGGGCATATAGATACAGTATGATTTTTCTATAAATATTTTCAAAAACACACTTTCAATATATTTTTCAATATATGGCAAATATTTAAAAGTTCATAAAATAATTTTATGTAGCATACAAAATTATACATGTCCCTAAATGCACATACATGTATTTGAAAATGTATATTCTAAGCTTTGAACAGTGGGCACTGCTTTAAAACAGGACAGAAGAGCTGGAGGTGAGGAGTCTAAATGTGACCAAACCAAGGCACTGGTGTACCTAACCTACATGTAGGAATCCATCCACTAGAACATGGGATCTTAATTCCTAGTGATTCAAAAAGTGACTGTTGAAAGCTGTTATCATCTCCACCATTTCCGTGATAACTTTATTCTTTAATCTAATTAGAATTATCTGTGGGCTACCCAGTACTTTTAAGGGGTGTTTTGTGAAACCAAGAGTGAAATCATTTACTACTTGGCAATTTTCATTGGAGCAGACCGTGCTGGGGGAAACGAATATTGAAGGGTGATCATGAGGAACGAATAAGGTTTGGTAAAGATGAACTTTTTCCCCTTGACTGCATTCAATGTTGATCTCATTATAGTTTTGAGACCTTTACATGTTACTTACTGTGAATGTCTTAATGTTGTGTTTTCTTGTTCAGTTTGAGTAGTCTCAATGGAATCTATCAGTTTATTCACAGAAATCTTTCCTCACTCTGATTTTCTCTGTAATTGTGATAGAGTTGCATTATGTATGTGTGAACCATGAAATAAGAAGGCAGGGCCTTACCACTGCTCAGAATAAAGTATTTTTAGCAAAATGATCCTTTGCCTTTATGTTAACTCTCAACTCTCCATAAAAATGGGGAGATGAAGATAAAATTTTTCTTCAGAATTGTGGGGTTTTATGGGGCTGTATTGGTTGCTTCATTTCTTAATTAAGTTCCACTTCCCTTACTCTCTTTAGATTCATATCCCCCATCCAGTAGGAAAGCTCATTTTTAGTTTTTCCTCCTTGCTTCCACAAGTCATCCTCTGGAGAGAGTGGAGGGGAACCTACCCACATTACAATGCAGGGTGCTCAGCACAGTGCTGGCTGTGTATAGTGCAGTGTTCCCAGGTTGAAGCAACCCCAGGTCAGTAGTGCATATATCCCACCGTGGTGGCTAAGGG
This sequence comes from Onychomys torridus, assembly GCF_903995425.1. Lineage (NCBI taxonomy): Eukaryota > Metazoa > Chordata > Mammalia > Rodentia > Cricetidae > Onychomys > Onychomys torridus. The sequence continues at coordinate 49,173,980 of NC_050443.1, read as the reverse complement.
GGCTCCAGGGAGCTTGGTGAGCATCACTTCATTCTACTTATGAAATTAAATTCATCTTCCTCATTCTTTTAAATGATATATCTGTTTTTATTTCATGTATATGAGTGTTTTGTCTGCATAAGCATCTGGGCACCATGTGTGTGCAGTGCCAAAAGAAGCCATAAGGAGGGCACTGGCTCTTCTTGGACTGGAGTTACAGCTTGCGGGTGCTGGGAATCAAACATGGGTCTTCTGACAGAGTAGCCAGTGCCCGGAACCACTGAGCCAGCTTCTCCAGGCCCCATCTATCTTCTTTTGTTCTCTCCTTCCTTCTTCTTTCTCCTTTAATCTTGAATAAAACAGAGTGGAAAAGAGGGCATCACATTTTGGAGTTTTTGTCTTTGCCCCAATACTTCTTGGTTGTGAAAGGAAGACATATGTTCCATCATGTTGAGCTTTTAGAGACAATTTTGAATATTGTTGCCAATAGGCCCCTTCACAGAGTTTCTGTGGGTGCCACTGGGATGGTACATACTGAACATCTTGTCTGTGGTACAATGGGTGTGTCATAAAGGTTAGTTTGTATTATTGTTCTAAAGATAATTACTTAGATAAGATTCATCTTATTCCCAAATGTGAAATTATAAAATAAGAATTCACGTCATCTGTAATTTTTAAACATTAGCAAGTTAGAGAGAGAGTCCCATAAGTAAGATCCACAAACATACACAAGTTAAATCAAGATGAATATTTTCACTATCTAAAAATAGTAAGTATTGATACTTAGGCAGGAATTTAGTTACCTGTGCAAGACCTGAAGGATCAATAAAGGTAAATTGGGACTTCTGGTACAAGTAGTATGTAGTCAAAACATTGCAGCATATTTCTCCAAGAAAGCAGGTAACATGAAGGAGGAGAATAGATAGAGGGGGGGGGGTGCTAAGTTGTGTGGGTAAATGAAGGGCAGAGTAGAAGAATATGTGGATGGATAATAAAACTAAAAATATCTGAAAATGACGTGTAAAAACCTACTACTACAGAAACTTCCTAACGCACACACAGACACATACACAAGCACATGCATATATAAACACAGTTCAAATGGGATTACCCTATTACAGGGAGTGAGGGACAATACCTCTCTCAGACAATATAGGCTATTAAATAAAATGCCCAGGGCGAAGTACAGGATTACACTTTTTATGAGTGAGTTCCCATGAAGTACCCTACAGGATATTGCCATTCTGCTTGCTTACCAATGGTAAGACCTGATTGCTAAAAATCCAAATACTTGAGTCAATGAGCATGGAGAAATCAAGCTGGTACTTACCTAGAAGCTTCAATCCTACCGGCCAGCTTTCACAGTGCCATGCATATTACTGTGGTAAAAAGTATTCAATAGTTTTTCCTAACTGTGAGTCCTCTGTGCTACAAGGACTAGCCTAGCAAGACAAGCCCACTGGTGTAAGAATGGCATAAACATAATGGGAATAACCAATCACTTTATGACTGGATTTAAGGACCACTCCACAAGATGAAACTCATACCTGGCCCTGATAATTGGGTCAAGAATTCAGAGTTGACTAGGTCATAGGCCCTAGAGTATTCTGCTAAATGGACACATATTTTAAAATCCCATAAGTGCTTATCTTTATGCCCACAGATTATTGTATCTTTCAATACCATCAGAGTATCTTCTTTTTTACAGTAGGTGGCAAATTAATACAGAAACCACAACCAGTAGATGTGCAGAGAGTAAGAGAGCATGGAGTACTCCATCCTGAATGGGACCTCTATATCTAATACCTCCTTCCAGTGCTTAGAGATCTTTGTGGAAGAGGGGTGGAGCGATGGCCACGGCCCAGGTAACCAAAACAGTGTTTCCTGCACACTGCTAGGCTGTGACACACATGAACTTACTGCGTCTGTGGCTGAATGCATAAAGCTTGCACAAGATCAAACTAGATGAAATTACATCATGGACAAAGGAAAAAGTCACAAAAAAAGGTCACCCATAGTTTAGGAACTATTGGAAGTTGATGGCTGCTGAGCACAAAAGACATTTTTTTCCTTCAGGGATGTGGCCCCTGAAAGGCTACCTAAGCTCCAGTAGATGGCCCTACACTCACACACACATTAGCAACACAACTAACTGGTCTCAATGGGTTTTTAATGAAAGAACAGGTAAAGTTGAGTGGGGAGAGTGGTGGAGAGGATAGAGAAGAAGCTAAAAGGGAAGACATTAAGAGGCGAATTTGGTCAAAACACATTGTATACATGCATGAGATTCTCAGACAACAAAGGAACAATTATCTGAGCACTGATGGTAATACTATATGGCTTGGAGCACCAAGAGAAAAGATCTGAAGGTCAGATATTAACATGAGTGATGTCTGTGGAGGATTTTTTTCTTTCATCTCCTAACTTTTATCCAAAGATGTTCCCATTATGGGAGTCTCAAAGCTCATGTGCAGAAAACAAAACCTCAGAGAGAAATCTTATTTCACCCTGATCAACAGAGAAACTGGTGTCTGGGGGGAAACACATCTAGGAGGCATGCTTGTTTGTCTGGGGTTTTGTCTTTTCAACTTTTTTGGAGAAAAAGAACTCACATAGTATATTTTGATCATGTTTCCCCTGCCCCCTCTAATTCATCCCAAATCCTTCCCACCTCCTTACTCATTTAACTTTCTCTCACACACAGACAAAAGCAAAACAAAAAACGAAAAAAAAAAAAAAAACAAGAAATGTACAAAGAAAAACATCACAAAACAAAAAAATCAAAACAAGCAAGCAAAAAACCAATAAGACAAAAAAATTTATTAAACACAGCAAAATGAGACAAAAATCTACAAAATATCATTGAGTTTATTTTATGTTGGACAACTATTCTTGGGCATAGGGCCTGCTTTAAGGTGTGATTAACATACCTAGTAAGACTCCATTGGAGCAAACTGATTTTTCCTTTGTCAGCAGGTATCAATTATAGATTGCATCTTAATTAGGGATGGGAGCATATGTCTATGTCCCCCTTTCAGGGATGGGACCATGTTTGGCTTGAACCTGTGCAGGCCTTGTGCATGCTGCCATGGCCTTGGTGCATTCATGTGTGCATAAGCCTTGTGTCAGGAAGACATTGTTTCCTTGTATTTATCCATTACCACTGGCTCTTAAATCCTTCTACTTCCTCTTCCATATAGTTCCTTCAACCCTGAGGGGAAGACTTTGATGAAGACTTTCCATTTAGGACTAGTACTCCAAAGTCTCACTCTCTGTACATTGTCCAGTTGCAGGTCTCTGTCAGTTCCTATCTACTAAAAAAGCATCTCCAATGAGAGTTGAGTGAATCACTGACCTTCGGTATAGCAGAATGTCATTAGGTGTCATTTTATTGCTATGTTCCTTTAGCAGAACTGGGTTTTCCCCTAGGCTCATGACCTATGTAGTCTCAGGTTCTTGGCCATTTTAGTAGTGTCAGGTATGGATCCATTTCATGAAGTGGTCCTTAAATCCAATTAGAAAGTGATTGGTTACACCCATATCATTTGTGCCACTATTCCATCAGAATCTCTTGCAGGCGGGTCTCTATTGTAACAAACTGCAAGGTTTGTAGCTGGGACATGGTAACAACTGCCTTTTTCCTCCGGTAGCCTACAGAACCCCCTCCAGTATCAGGAACTCTGGTCAGTAGGGGTGAAGCTTTAACATTAGACTTGGAGATGCAGAGTTTGGAGTTTGCCCTGATGGCTTTCAGTCTTGCATTGGTCTAGTATTTTTTCAATGTGACTCTTTTCTTCCCCTTTGGAATGGTAATATATATTCTGTGCCATTGTGCATTGGAAGTATGTAATTTCCTTTTTGTTTTTGCTTTTACCTGAAGTTACAGTTAGGAGATTTTCTTGAGTCTCATAAGAGACTTGGACTTTGGATTTTGAAGCAGGCTTGAGACTATGAAAGACTATGGAGACTTTTGAATTTAGACTAAATGCCTTTTGCATTATTATATGGCTACAAGCTTATAGAGGCCAGAGGGAGGAATGTGGTGGCGAGAAAACTTAAGTAAGCCCTCAATTCAATGACTTCCTTTGTAAGAATCATCTTGATCATATGTCTCTTCACAGAAAAATGCACCAGTAACTAAGACAGAAATGAGATCAGCATGGCCTGTGGGCATCCCTGGGAAGAGTTTTTATTAATTAGATTAACTGAGATAGGAAGATTCACCTTGAATGTGAGAAGCACCATTTTATGGGCTGAGCCATGAACTGTATAGAGTAGAGGAAGTTACCTGGACACCAAGCACAGATGCAGTCATCTCTCTAGGCTCTTAATGGTGGGTATGATGTGACTAGCCGGTCTAGTCCCTGCTGCCTTGAGGGTCCCACAACAATACATTCTAATTTGAAATTGTGAACTCAAATATACCCTTTCTCCATTGAGTTACTTTGTGTCTGGTTATTTTTACAGAACCGAAACCAAAACAGACACAGAAACATTCACAGGGAAAAAATGAAGAAGGGGAACTCCAGATCCTGTGTGTGACCTGTGTGTGACCCGGCGAAAATCCCAGACTCACTCTGAGCTGCTGTGTGGACAGACCCACAGGAGGAATTCAGAGGAGTTGAGAGCAGAGCTGACGTCATCCCCTGACTACACAAGGTGAAATAGAATCTACAGTCTGAGTACATCTGCACTCTGTGTGTGTGAAAGCGAAAGCACTGACATTGTCTGGGAGATTTAACAGGACCCTGAGTATCATAGTATCCAATATCACAGGAAAAAGCAATTATAAATCTGTCTTCAAATATCTCTGATACAAAAATTATTTGATAGTATCAAAGAGTAATAACCTTCTAGTGTTAAACACCAAAAAGGGGAAGAAAGATTATAAAACATTAAAAATAATTAAATGTATAATTGCAGAAGATAAAAAATAAGACATAAATATCCCTCACTAAGAATAAAAGTAGCCAGGCAGTGGTGGTGCACGCCTTTAATCCCAGCACTCGGGAGGCAGAGGCATGCGGATCTCTGTGAGTTTGAGGCTAGTCTGGGCTACAGAGCAAGTTCCAGGGCAGGCACCAAAACTACACAGAGAAACGCTGTCTCAAAAAACAAAACAAAACAAAACAAAAAGAAAGAATAAAAGTAAATTCCAAACTATAAATTAAAATAGCAAGTGACGTTAAAATCAAATTTGATAAAAACTAATGACAAGGGAAAAAAATGGAAAGTAGGAAAAAATGGCCGTATAGGGAAACCAGTTAAAGGGTGCTGATTTCTTACTAGAAATCAAGGTGCTCAGAAAACACTAGGAAGCATCCATATAGTGTTGGAGGATCTGCCAACCTGCAATTCTATCTCCAGTTAGAACATCCATTAACAACAGTAGCAAATGAAAACATCCCAGATGAAGGGAAGCAATGAGAATCCATTGCCACATTTTGTTTAACTATTCCCTTTCTTAATAGAATTGAAATCGTTTCTTGCATCTTAATACACCATTAATGAAATAAAATTAAACTGAACACCAAGAGAAACTAAAAATTATACAGGGGTTGGGGATTTAGCTCAGTGGTAGAGGACCTGGGTTCGATCCTCAGCTCAAAAAAAAGAAAGAAAAGAAAAGAAAAAATTATACACAAAAATCAACCTCTATTATATATAGATATAGATATACAAAAATATCAACTAAAAATATATACAAAAAATCCAGGAAGTTGGAGACAAGGGGATTCCTGGAGCTTGCTGGCCAGCTAGTCTTGTTGAGCTGGAAAGCTCCAGTTTCAAAGGCCCTCCCTGCCTCACAGCATAAGATATTGAGGAACCAAGGGAGATACCCAACATTGACCTCTGGCTTCATATGCATGCTATACATGAAAAACCAAGAGACAACATTGTACTAAATGAAGAGAACTCAAAAACTTTCCTCTAGACAATGAGAGAGACAAGTATGTCTACTTTCTACACGTGCACTGATACAGAGCTTGAAGTCTTCTTTTCTACTTTTAAATAATTGGCCAGCTGATGGTGGGGCACACCTTTAGTCCCAGCACTCCGAGGCAGAGACAGGCAGACCTCTGTGACTCTGAGGCCAGCCTGGTCTACATAGTAAGTTCCAGGACAGCCAAGCTGCTACACAGAGAAACCCTGTTTTGAAAAACCAAAGTAATAATAATAATAATAATAATAATAATAATAATAATAATAATTCTTTATTAATTCCTTGGGAATTTCACATCATACACCCTAATCCCACTCACAACCCAATCCGTCCATATCTGTCCCTCAATCCTGAAGTGTCCTCCCACAAAAGAAAGCCCCCCCAAAATTAATTAAAAACAAAAAAAACTAACCTCATACCTCCATCTTTTCCTCCCTTCCACCACCTGTTCATTTGCTCTAGTGGCATTGGGTGCTGAGTTGTGTCACACAGTACACCCTTTTGTCCAATCAGCCCCACCCGCAAATTTTCATTGCAATGAGTCATTGGTCAACGCCTGTGGCCTCTGACATAACATCAATACTGGACCCTCAGGGAAACTCCTCTCAGATATCCTGCTGTTCCCTGAGTAAGGGAGATCCTGCAGCTATTGTTCAACAGGGACTGTCCCTTCAGGAACTCCAGTAGGTCATAGATGGGGTAGGCGTTAGTGGGCCAACTCAAGAGGGAGGTTATGGGTCCGGGTGGTAGCTGAGCTAGTCACTCTGATCCATTGGGACTGCCTACCTTAGGTGAGGGCAGAGCCAGTTCTCCTATGCCCATGCCATCTGGGCCAACTTTCACATGCCTGGGATGAGGGGTGGGGTTATCTCTTCCTAGTGCAGCGGTGGGTCACAGCAATAAAGCATGAGGAAGAAAGAAAGGGATAAAACTTGGAAAAGAATGAGTCAAAGCTCTGTTTTCACGTGATAGGAACCTGCCTTTAACAGACCTCTAAAGACAAACAGGAAACACCTGGATCTGATAAATGTTTTCAGAAAATTCATAAGAGAAAAAAATCTGCATACAAAAAAAAATCAGTATTGCCTGTGTGCCAATAATGAACATGCCAAGAGAGAAATCAGGAAAATACCCATGGTAGCTTTCAAAAGACAATGAAATACAGAGGACAAAAGCAACCAAGGAGGGAAAAGACCTCGATAAAAGACTAAATTATTGAAGAAGGAATCTGAAAAGGACACAAGAAGATGAAAAGACTTTTAACACAAAACAGATCAAAGATCTTAATATAAACCTGAAACTTGAATGCTGCTGGAAGAAACCATATCGGGAACTCTTCAAGACACAGAGGTAAGCAACATCTTTCTGAATAGGATTCTGACAACTCAATGACAATGAGAATCACGTGCTGTTAAAAAAAACTTCTGCACAAGGAACAATTACTCAAGCAAATAGACAGCCTATCCAGTGGCCTTGACTAGTTATTCTGCTGGCCAGGGATTGATATACAGAATATATAAAGTATTGAAACAGCAGAGCACAAAAAAAATATAACCCAGTCAATAAAAGGACAAATTATTAGGAGAGACACTTCTCAAAAGAAATATCAACAATACATGTGTGTACTCACATGAGCACATGCACACACGTGCAAAAACATCTTATGATCCCAGTTTAAAAGCATTTATTCAAATAGCCATATTAATGGAAACTCATGAACTATGAACCAAAAGCTGCGGAGCCCCCAACTGGATCAGGCCCTCTGGATAAGTGAGACAATTGAATAGCTTGAACTGTGTGGGAGGCACCCAGGCAGTGGGACCCAGACCTGTCTTTAGTGCATGATCTGGCTGTTTGGAACCTGGGGCTTACACAGGGACACTTTGCTCAACCTGGAAGGAGGGGACTGGACCTGCCTATACTGAATCTACCAGGTTGAGCTGAATCCCCAGGGGAGTCTTGGCCCTAGAGGAGATGGTAATGGAGGGGAGGGGTTGGGGGAAAGGTGAAGGCAGGGGCGGGAGGGGGGAGGACAGGGGAACCCATGGCTGATATGTAAAATTAAAACACAAATATAATTAAAAAAGCATTTACTACATTGAACTTCATGTAAGGTCTGTGAGGTTTTATAGATATATGTGTGTGTACATTGAACTTGATATAAAGTTATACACACACATACACACATATAACTTGTTTGTATTGCTGTGAAGAGACACCATGATCGTGGCAATTCTTAAAAAGGTAAATATTTAATCAGGGTGGCTTACAGTTCAGAGGTTTAGTCCAGTATCATCATAGTGGGCATGGCAGCATGCAGGCAGACATGGTGCTGGCAAAGTAGCTGAGAGTCCTACATCTTGCAGGTAACAGGAAGTGGTCTGACACTGGGAGTTTCTTGAGCATAGGAGACCTCAAAGCCTACCCCTATAGTGACACACTTCCTCTGACAAGGCCACACCTACTCCAACAAGGCCATACCTCCTATCAGTGCCATTCCCTATGGGGACCATTTTTTTCCAACCACCACATTCCACTCCCTGGTCCCAAAAGGCTTATAGCCACATTATACTGCAAAAATGCATTCAGTCCAACTTCAGAATTCCCCATAGTCCATAACAGTCTCAAACTTTTTTTAAAAATCTAAAGTCCAAAGTCTTTTCTGAGATTCATGCAATCTTTTAACTGTAATCACCTGCAAAATACACACACACACACACACACACACACACACACACACACACACATTGATTTGTGTGTGAGTGTGTGCATGCCAAGGCACATACGTGGAAGACTAGTTCTCTCCTTCTAACCTGTAGGTGCTATAGATCAAACTCAGGATGCCCCACTTTGTGGCAAGTGCCTTTATCTGCTGAGTCATCTCACTAGCCCAAGAAATGTATTTGTTAAGCTACTGTTGCTCACACATTCTGCTGCCTATAGTCTAAAATCATTACTGACACAATGGCTCATGCTTATAAATGCCAGCACTTAGGAGACTGCTGTGGGATGTTCTGTATGTTAAATGTGTTGCTCTGATTGGTTAATAAATAAAATACTGACTGGCCAGTAGCCAGGCAGGAAGTATAGGTGAGACAAGCAGAGAAGAGAATTCTGGGAACAGGAAGGCTGAGATGGAAAGACACTGTGAGCCGCCGCCATGACAAGCAGATGTTAAGATACTGGTTAGCCACAAGCCACGTGGCAACTTATAGATTAATAGAAATGGGTTAATTTAAGATACAAGAACAGTTAGTAAGAAGCCCTGCCGTGGCCATACAGTTTGTAAGCAATATAAGTCTCTGTGTGTTTACTTGGTTGGGTCTGAGTGGCTGTGGGACTGGCAGATAAGAGAGACTTGTCCTGACTGTGGGCCAGGCAGGAAAACTCTAGCTACAGGAGACAGAGACAGGAAGGTCTGGACTTCTAGACTGCTCAGATCTACATAGTGAAACCATGCCCCTAAACCCTAAAGTTTGGAGATGTAACTTAGTGAGAGAGGGCTTGCCTCCTTTGCAAAAGATCTTTGATGGGATCACCAAAGCTAAATAAAACAAAGAAGCAAACGGGCAGAGAGAGCCTGGTCTCTGGTAGCACAGGATGCCCTGTCTGCAATTCTGTCTTGTATCATTTATTCTGAGATTTTCATTGCCCTTTGACCCATGTCTTAGACACTTAATTTTGAAGAGAACATCTTCCTGCAGCCTGTGTAAGCCCAGTAAGAGGTACAGTACTATTCATCTATTGCAGAACGAGTGACACTACATGGATTGTGATTCACTATTCAGTGTGTCAACAAACATTTATTGAGCACATATTGCAAGTTTCTGTGTTAGATACCAAAGATTAAAAAACAGTGTATGAGAACAAAGTCTTTGTCCCTAGTTGAAGTGGTAAATACCATACAAATGTATGTATAAGATGAAGGAAAGTAAGCCATGATCATTATAAACACAGTTATCAGAAACCCAAGGGTATTTCATGATGCTAAATTGGGGTGGATTTGTGGCCCTTTCCATTTTCTTTGAGAAGAGATAAATCTTTGAACTCTGTCAGGTAGTGGTGGCGCACGCCTTTAATCTCAGCACTGGGGAGGCAGAGGGTGGTGGATCTCTGTAAGTTCGAGGCCAGCCTGGTCTAGTGAAAGAGTACCAGGACATCCAGGGCTATACACAGAGAAACCTTGTCTTGAAAAACCGAGAGAGAGAGAGAGAGAGAGAGAGAGAGAGAGAGAGAGACCTTTGAACTCTCTAAAGCCTTATTAAAGTCACAGTCTTCTAATGGTGTGGCTGCTGGTAGGTCAGTCATATTCCAGTGGATGGCCTGGCATGTGCATATGAGCAGAACAGACTGAACTCAGTGAGATGCATAACAGCAAATAAAATGTTAAATTAAATAAAAAAAAATCTGAAAAGAAGACATGAAGTTAGAAAGAATGTGAGGGTGGGTATGGATTTGGAAGGAGTTAGGGGAGGAATAAGGGTAGAGTATGAGCAAAATACACTGCCGCATGTATGAACTTCTCCAAGAATTAATAAAAATATTATATGAATAAATAAATAAATAAATAAAATTAAAAAGTTCTGTGTTGATAATCTAACCTCAAAAGAGGACAGACAACCTTCAAGGTCTTTGAAAAATGCACTTAGAGAAAAACATCCTTCAGTTTTAATTTTCCATTTTCAGTCCTTTATCACAGTTTACAAAGTTAGAATTTTGACAAAGAGAGGGTATAATAGATTACAAAATGATGGCCAAATAATTACAGCTACCGAAACATGCTTGATAGCAAAGGAAATCTAGAACGGCGAGATCTAAAAGAAACCAGGAAGAAGAGCTGCAATGCTTGAGGAACATGTCAGGGAGGCAGCTGGGCATGTTCAAAAACTTTAATCCTCAGGTGACAAAATCCTTTTGGGTGGGGCACTCGTGTGTCGGATGTATATCTCTTTCTTTCCAGACATAATTCTTGTACATTTTACAGTGTATTTATATAAAGTGTATTTGTACATTTTGCAGTGTATCTAACGTGATCATTAGATCATTCAGTCAGTAATGGAGTCCTGATGTTTACATCAGCACCAGTGAGTGGCAGGTGCTGTTTTAAAACGACGACCTTATTTAGAGTGGGAAGAATCAGAGGCTGAGTCTGAAGGGACTTCAGCGGCCGGCCGGAAACAGAACTCCTCAGGGCAAAGGCCTTTGGAACTACAGCATTCTCCCTAGATGTCTGCTCTCACCTAGCCCAGGAACTCCGAGACCCCTAGAGGTCAGGCTCAGAATCATGGAAGGTAGCAGATTCTGATCTCTGCTTTCAAGTTCCAAGGCGGCCAGCCTGAGGCGAGACAGCTAAGCTCCATTTTTCCAGGAAACCTTTCACTGGACGTGTTGCAAAAGTCATCTTAAACACCGTGCCTGCTGAGCTACAAGTTCACGTTCTAGTACAAACTCAGAGACTCCTACTCCAGCCTCTCTTAGCTGGAAAGCCCGCCCCCGACTGTAACCATAGCAACGGCCGACACCAGAACGCCTGGCAGCCGGGTTCCGCCCCCTCCCTGACAGAGATTGTTTCCCATCCTCTGTCCACATGGGCGCACTGCCTCACTATTGGTCCGTGGCCCAGGACTGTGCCTTGCCCCCGCCAATAAACTGCCTGTGCACGTGCACTCTGCTGTCCCCCGATTGGTGAGGCGGCCCTGATCACGCACCACCGTCCTGCTCAGCCCGGTGAGGGGCCGCCAATGAAATGACTCAGTGGTCATGCGCACCCAATGGGAAAGCAGCATGTCTCGCAGCGGGCCTATGGGCGCGCGCCGTGGGCGGACTGAGCCGGCCCCTTTCCAGTCCCAGTGGGGTGTGTTAAAGAGACAGGGCCCCGGTGCGGGTGTTTCACCCGGCTGGGCTCTGTGGCCGTGGTGGCCCAGGGCTTGCGGCCGGCGCCCGTGACAGCAGCGTCGCGGAGCGGGCTACCCCAACCCGGGGCCGCTGTCGACCTCGCTGGCAGAGCCGCATCTCCTGGCGGGATGGGCGGCGATGCGGGAGCCGATGGTCCCAGGGGCCGCGTCAAGAGCCTGGGGCTGGTGTTCGAAGACGAGAGCAAGGGTAGCTACTCCAGCGGGGAGACAGTAGCTGGGCATGTGCTCCTGGAGGCTGCTGAGCCGGTGGCCCTGCGCGGACTGCGCCTGGAGGCCCAGGGCCGTGCCACCTCTGCCTGGGGCCCGAGCGCTGGGGCTCGGGTCTGCATTGGTGGCACCGCGCCAGCAGCTTCCTCGGAGGTGGAATACTTGAACCTGCGCTTGAGCCTACTGGAGGCCCCAGCTGGTGAGCATGGGCATCTCCAAGGGAGGGGGCAGGAGGGGGCGCGCCTCTGTGTGGTGGGTGGCGTTGAGGGAAGCTTCTGGAAGAGGGATCATCTGTACTGTCACGGATGAAGGGCAGGAGGCCAAGCCTGTGCCCCTACCTGGCCTCCTAGGATCTTGTAGTGATCTGGAGGGGAGTGAGTCGTTGCCGTGGGAACCAGCGATTATACTGTCTGGGTTCTGGGATCCTTTCCGACCTGGAGGCAATAGACAGTGGAGCCAGAACCTGTGAGGTTCCATTATGTGGTGCCCAGAGTTTGATGGGCCTCCACTCCTTCCTATCCTGGTCCTAGACACTCCTCCTCCATTCATGATGATTTGCAGAAAACTCGATCTTGGGGAGAAGAAAGTGGTACGTGGGTAGTTCAAGGGACAAGGGACGCATTCCCTCTCTGGGGAACCTGTGTCTAAGAGCTGTCCGTCCCTGTACCTCCTCTTCCTCTTGCCCTTCTCCCCTTTCAGAAAGGCCTTTGGAGACAGTGCCATCTGGGGATTTCTGAATTACACCCTCCTGTTCACTCAGAGTTTTCCAGAAGTGCCCATGCATATGTATGTTGGGCTAATGCTTGGGACATAAACTGTTGTTCATCTTGAAAATGCTAGTAACAGTGAGTCAGGCTTCTGTCAGTGGAAACTACTCTAAGCCTTTACCTGTGCCTCATCAGCCTGTACCTATCAAACCTGAGCTTGCAACTTACTGTATCTTAGCCGCCCGTAGAGAAGTGCAATGTCCACGGTTAAGTCCTCAAATGTGTACCACTAACAGGAGCTGCCTTTTGGATAAAGAGGTGTGGCAGGTGGCAGCTCTTACCTTTCTCCATGTCCTTTCCTACTTATGGATTCCAGGAGTCTTTTTCTCCCAGTAATAATGGCCAACAAGAATGTTAAAGATGGCTGACTGGAGGGAAGGCCATGGAAGAGACAGGTAAACAGGTTTTTGTCCAAGATTCAGCCCATAACTACGAGGAAATGGAGACAAAATTCGAAGCATTGAACCTAGGGTGAGAAGTGAGCATTGCTTTGGTAAAATCTGGGTTAACAGATAGGTTTTTGGATCACAAGTAAGATATTGTAGTTTTGTTCTTAGGAAATGGGATTTCTAACTCTAGACAGTTTCCAGTTTTCTTAGACAATATTAGCAATGGTTATAGTTTACTTAAAGTCAGTGCCTCTTTTAGTTAAGGGGGGAAACCATCACCCCACCTACCTCCCATTTGAAAGAACGAAGCAACTTCACACATAGATTCTCAGGGCCATTAACTCCATAAACTACCTATCCTTCAATGGCCTGAGGAGATCTTTTTTAAATGTTGACTCCTAGGAAATGTAATATTGGGATCTATTTTTAAAACTCTTTCCAGAATGTTCTCTAAAATTACTATTCTTACTGTCAGCATGGCTGAACTGCTTCTGTCTTTAAGACTCAATTGTGATAATGATCCAGAGACCGAAGCAGAGAGTTGGCTTCAGTTCACAGGCACCCACCAGAGTGTGACCTCATGCCGGGCCCACACTTGCCCACTGCAACATCTCCAGACCCCAAGGCTTCTGAAACACTTTCATCAGGAGCTCTGGCTAGAAGCCCTCCAGTGAATGAAGCTGCCTCTATAGCACTGTAGTCTGCAGAGGACAAGGTGGAAGTAAGGAGCCAGAAAACAGAAGCATAAATGACCACACTGGACACCTTGTGAATGTTTTTCACTCAACATAAAGACTGAAAAGAGAAGGAAGCGCATTTTTCCAGATCCTACAGTGTTTATCCACTTCCTCCTATGGAGTTCTGTCATTCCTGTGTGGACTTGTTTCCTGGGGAGCCCATTCATCTCTCTTGTCACTTTACAGTATGCTGGGCAACTCTGTTCTCCACACGCTCTTCCCTTTATTTCAACCCTACCCACTCATCTGTATTGGGATCCTCAGACTCCAGGCCCAGCGTTGTTCATGTGAAAAGTCTTGGGATTTTAGCACCCTCTAGTCTACTTGAGTACAAATCTCTAATCTCCTTTCCCCGAGCTGGTCTTCTGAGGACTGAAGGTACTGGTCCTTCTATCACCTGAGCCTAAGTCCAGTAAATGTTGGATTCACATACAATCCACATTTCTAAACAAGTGCATGTACTTTGCCATGTATAATCTAGTGATCACAAATCAGACCCCATCTCAGCTCCATTCCCCAGAGCCTCTTGGAGAAGATGGAGTACTGAAGTGTCCCTTGATTCCAGTCCTATAGCTCTTCTGGGACCCTCCTGGGGCTTGTGTGGCCACTCCTGCATATTGGGAACCTCTTAGACTCACGCTGTATCACACTACTTAATTGGACCCTGTGTCCTGACTTGTCCCTGTTCCTTTACCTTCAAGTCACCCACCTGTGATGTCTTTCTATGTGAAGTGGACCCATGTTCCTTCTTTCCCCTTAATGTAATACATACTGAAAACTAGAGATAGATTTAAGAGACTCATTGAGCCAGGAATGTATTCTTATTTTCTAAAAGTGAGGATTGAAATACTGAGTAATAAAGGTAATTAAATAAATGAAAGAAACACACCTTATTTGTGGTTTTGACCACATGAAGCAGAAATATCAAGTCAGGTAACAAAACAAATTCCACACCAAGTTGTCTGCCATCCTTTCTCATCTTACTTCCTCCACCCACAGTGTAGCCTCAAGTATGAGATCAAAGGGAAAATCTGTTACATGTCATAGGGAGCCATTGACCAGAGTGGAAACCATGGGATCCACTTTGGATCCACGTTAAACAGACTGACTGTGGACATTCATCGTAGGTTCTGGTGGTACCTCTCGTCTCACACCATCCATCCCTGTACTTTGGCATTTGCTCATAACAAGCCTGTGCATGAAGTTGAATGATGCTAACAAGAACAGGGGAAGGGGCCATGCCATGCTTGGAAAATCCTGCTTTCACCACTGAGAAACCCTGTCAATCTCAGGAGAGCTAAAGGGTGAAGAGCTGACGTTGCTGCTTTGGCTGTCTTCTGTATAACTGTTACTAATGCTGTTCCCCAGTTTTCTGTCTCAGTCTAAAGAATACATAGTATGATGATTGTAGTACAGACAAAGAAATGTAACTTGTCAATTAAATATTGTCAGTTAAATATTGATGTCTCATGTTGGTATAAATAGAGTAATATCCCAGAATGTGCATACATATGTGTGTGTGTGTGTGTGTGTGTGTGTGTATGTGTGTGTGTACACACACACATATATATATACACACATATATATATGAATATGCACTATATGTGTGTTTATGTACACATACTGTATCTGTATATTGTAACTCTTGGCCCTAGGTAACACTTTATGGTAATTGTATAATTGATCATTTTGTGGATACAAGAGGTGTGTGTGTGTGTGTGTGTGTTTTCTTGGTAAAAGACAAATTCAAATTTAGTTCTCTCAATCTGTTTAATGAACTTGTGGAGTGTACTGCCAGGAAAACTACCTTTAAAAAAATATATGGCTTAGATTGTGAAAACTCCTGATTTAAAGCTGATTTTCATTAAAATCCAATGTGGTCTCTTTCAGGTGAAAGCCTCACTTTGTTGCAACCTGGAAAACACGAGTTTCCCTTTCGCTTTCAACTTCCATCTGAGTGAGTGAAGCTTTAAGTTTCAGTTCCCTTCTCTTGCCTTGTGTCCTTTATTTGGGCACCCAGTGTCCCCAACACTAAGTGCATGTGCTAACCTTGAGGGACCCTCCCTGTACTTCCACGCGGACTCTTCTTTTTTCAGCCTTAATCCACGGTTTCAAGCATGCTTTGCCTGACTCTGTCTGGCTGAAAATAAGCTCAAAAATCAATTTCTTTGGTTTCTTTCAGACCGTTAGCGACGTCATTTACTGGGAAGTATGGCAGTATTCAGTATTGTGTGAGGGCTGTTTTGGAACGACCCCAAGTACCAGATCAGAGTATAAGAAGAGAGCTCCAGGTTGTCAGTCACGTGGATGTCAACACACCACCCTTATTGGTAAGCTCTTCCTTGCTCTGTCCCTCCTTCCTTTCAGTAGTGATGTCTGTATTTTGTCAGGGTAATGATGAGCTACACTGTCCCTGTCTACTGGTTCAGAAAACACAATGTAACCCATAGGCGTTCACTATAAAGATATGATTCTAGGTTGGACAAATTACAAATTGTGTGTGGTAATACTATTGATTATGTCCCTGCTGTTCAGGGCTGCTCTTGCCAAAAAGTTACACAGGCTTGAAATGCATTAATAAGCCTTAATAACAATAATGCACAGCAGAGAAGGGTTACTTTTACCAGCCCGGCCACGTTTGCAGGGCTGTGGTATTCTAAACTCTCCAATAATAGCAGGTTGAGGAACAGTAATTACGAAAGAGTATTAATCACACTCAGCCTGTTATTGAAGCCCAGGCCATTATGCCATGTCTCCTTCCATTTTGCATGTCATTTTCTAGCATTAAGTAAGTGTGTGCAGCTGCCACCACGAGCCTTTCACTTATCATTTCCTTATGACAGATTTGGCCACATTAAGGCATTGAACTTCTGATAATCATCAGAAATACTGTAGGCTGGGAAGAAGGATCAGGCTATAAGGAACAACAGAATAGGCAAGATGGGAGCTAATGAGCTACATTCTTTTATCTGGACCCATATTATCAAAATAATATAAAATTATACCTTCGACTTTCATGAAAGCTGATAGAACTAAATGGGTCTTCATTTAAATATGAATGAATGGTGTTATTTTTTACTTCATAGATAATACAGAGATAATCTAAACTTCCCATCTTGACACTGATGTAGCAAAGATGTGTTTTTAGTATTGGATGCTTATTTTTCCAGCTAATATTTTTAAAGACAAGGGAAAAGCCAGCAGCTAAAAGTTTTTTAGTTCTTATTCTCACAGGAAGTAGAATAAATGTTCCCCCTTGAGATAACAGATGACAGGCACACCGTGCTTGTGTGGCTTAGCCAGAACCGTGCTGCCCTGGGGCAGGCCCTCTTGAATAGCTCCTCAAGTTCCATTTGGAAAAGTGCATTAGTAGCATGTATATAGACATAGATATAGATATAGAGATTTAAAACTATTTCTAAAATTGCCATGGTTTTGTGGGAAGTTGAAGTTTGTTTTTTGTCAAAAATAGACCCTTGATTCATTTACTATTAATTTCTAAAAAAGATGAAAAAGATGACCAGCAATAGTATTTTACAGGATGCTTTTGTTTTCATACCTTGTAAACAGAGCATTTAAGCCTCAGCTGAGTGTTTTTCTTACTTTGAAGAATGGAATCCTGTAGTGGGGTATAAGGTGTCTCACCACATTAAAGCCTCCAGACTAGTCCAAGAACACTTGAAAGTTCTGTCTGATATGTATTCTGAAGTAAAAAAAAAAGACTGTTTACTTATCCCATTTGGTGTATGCCAAACATTGTAACATTCTGATTGTTGTTTTTATGTCGTTGATGCTTTCTCCCGATCTTGGCATTGTCTTAAAACATAATTCTGTCATACTAGTAAGATGGCTTGGGGTAAGAGTGTCATAGCGAAAGCAAGAAAGCCCAAGCCCCAACTGCCAGCATCCATGCAGAACCTGGGAGTGACCTCACATGACTACAGCCTCAGTGTATGGGGGTAGAAGCCGGTACATCCCAGGGACTCACTGGTAGGCTCACCAGATTAAAATGTGAGCTTCTGATTCACTGAGAGACCATGTCTCAAACAAAAAAGAGAAATGGAGAGTGATAGGGGAAAGTTCTGGACATTTTCCCTTGCCTTGTGTGTGCCCTGGCATGGGGGTGCACACCTCCCCACACACACTTGTACATGTGCTATGCTACACCTACCACACACACAATGATAGTGCTAAAATATTTAAGATATGAATATGACCCTTGCTTGCTTTTCTAAAGGATGTTGCTGTGTCATTTCCTAGAAACACAATAACTTCAGGATGAAACAGGATGATGTCACACTAGTTTGAATCTCAGAACTTACCACCATTTTCCTAAGAGGGAAATAGGTTTCAGCACTTGGTGTCACATGAGAATGAGAAAGTTGTTATTTCTTTATAGTTAGTCTCTAAAGGACTATACATTCTCTTGAGTGGTTTAACTAAAGTCCTTTCGTTTGCAACTTTCAAGACTCCTGTGCTGAAAACTCGGGAGAAAATGGTTGGCTGCTGGCTCTTCACGTCTGGCCCCGTGTCACTGAGTGTGAAAATTGAGAGAAAGGGCTACTGTAATGGTAAGCAGCATGTTTGCGAAAGTCCAAATGGCAGACCCACGGATTTCACTAGATGATTTAAGTGATTTAAAGCAGTAAGTTTTATAATCTGTAAAGTACTTTGTATTTAAAATATAATTAACATTTGCATATTTTTAAGGGCATGTGTAACAGGCTTTAGTAAAACTCCCATTTTTTTTTCTGTCTCCAATCTTGTTGCTTTAGTTACAAAATAAAATTCAGGAGAGTGGGGAAATGTTGGCATTTTATGTTAATGTTGGGCAAGAAGATACAGAGCTGTTGGAGAGTTAGGGTATAGCTGTGTCATGTTGTGATTTCACTTGCCTGTCAGTCATTGTTTGCACCTTTGCCTTATGAATTCCTGAGCCGCAAAGGCTCTGCTCACTGTTGGGCAGGTTTTCATTCCTTGGGCTCTAGTGAGGTTGTTTGTAAACCTCCTACTGCATCATTTCTTTATGGACCTTATCTTAATTTATGCATATTGCTTATTTACATATCTTGAGGCTTGTTAATGTTAGATTTTTACATTGGAAAAGTGAATAGTGCAATTGGTATAAAAGTGCCTTCTGCACGAAATGTCCATTCCTCTCCCTAAGATTTCTCACAGAAGCTTCCAGCCAGGACTTCAGCAGTGTTGGGCTGTTGCAGTATTCACTGATGCCTTGAGAATGCTCTGAAACGTCCCCAAATCCATCTTGTCTCTCTTCTCTTTTCAGGAGAAGCTATTCCCATCTATGCAGAAATAGAGAATTGTTCATCTCGCCTGATTGTTCCTAAGGCAGCCATATTCCAAACCCAGACATATCTGGCTAGTGGAAAGACAAAGACAGTCCGGCACATGGTTGCCAACGTTCGAGGAAACCACATTGGTTCTGGAAGTACAGACACGTGGAACGGGAAGATGCTGAAAATTCCACCTGTTACTCCATCCATCCTGGATTGCTGCATTATCAGAGTGGACTATTCCTTAGCTGTAAGCAAAGCTTCTCAAACAATTAAAAATACATAAAAGCAGATCAAGAAACCATGCAATTGCAAATATTATCTCTGATCATCGCATTAATACTTGGGAAAATGTAGCACACTACTACCATTTGTGGGTATATGATGATGAGCCTTCACTGTTACTAGAAATCTATCTCTGCCTAGGGGAATTTAATGAAACAAACTGAAGGCAATTGAGGTGATGTGAGGAGTGTTTGTTACACTGAAGCAGAGGTCGTTTTCCAGGGTTGTTACAAGCTCTGTCAACTTACAGGGAAACATGTGAAGGCCACAGTTCCCCATCACAAGGTTGTCCCACAGTTAGTGTTTGTTCATTTTGTTTAGTCAGGACAATTTACATTTGTCCTGGGGTGGCGTGGTGGGAGACAAAGGCATTTGTTCCTATGAAAAGGAAGTTGAGTCAGCTCAGTTCCCATGAGGTTTACCCTAACTCGGTGCTTTTCTCTCCCTCAACACATGCTTTTCTTTTGTACCTACTAGGTATACATCCACATTCCTGGTGCTAAAAAGTTGATGCTGGAGCTACCCTTAGTTATTGGTACGATTCCATACAGTGGCTTTGGCCGCAGGAACAGCAGTGTTACAAGCCAGTTCAGTATGGACATGAGCTGGTTGGCACTGGCCCTGCCGGAGCAGCCCGAAGGTAAAGCCTTTGTGTCTTCTACAGTGACGTTTTCAACAGAGACTAACTGCACACAGAACATGACAGGAGCAGGCACTGGTATGCCCGCTCTCCCCACCGCATTAGTGCACGCACGTTCTGTGGGCAGTGACCAGAAGCCGGGCAAGAAGACGCCAAAGGGGGGGAAGGGTTCATTTGACTTCCGTTTTGAGGGTCCAGTGAAGGATGGCAGTGGGAAATATTTTAGCTGTGGCCGCAGGTGTGTGAGGCAGCTGGCCACAGTGCATCTACAGTCTGGAAGCAGGGAGAGATGAGTGCTGCTCAGTGTACCCTGCTTCTCTTACCTGAGCCTGAGGCCCTGGCCCATGAGACAAAGCTGCTCCCATCCCAGTGGCTCTTCCCTCTTCAGTCCAGTCTCTGGAAACTCTCCCTCCTCGCAGACATGGCCAGGGTCCTGTCCCCTGGGTGATTCTAAGTCCATCAGGTTGACTGTGAAGTTGAACCATCACCACTGCTCTATTGTTTGATCCTACTAAGTTATAAAACATCCCCGGAGAAGGAACCATGAACGTTTACTTTAGCAATGACACAAAGCCAGTGACAAGTCCAGGAATAAAGTATACATCTCCTAAGGCTAACCTACAATATCAAAACAATGAGAAATAGCTAAGATAGAAGTAGAGATATCTCCTATATCTCAGAGATACCTGTTTCCTTTGTTTGTGACATGTAGATCACAAAAGAAAATGTCATTGAAAATAGAATGTAATCGACATTAGTAGCTGTGTATTAAGGGAACTGGAACTTTTCTTGTGATGGCCACCGAATCTTCAGTTTGGCTCAGTCTCTTGCTTTTGTAAGAGTTGAGAAGACACACATTAGTTTGGGCATGTTTGCATGGATTTCTGACCTCAAACTCCATTTCTATTTCAGCACCACCAAATTACGCTGATGTGGTAACCGAGGAAGAATTCTCCCGACACACTCCTCCGTACCCTCAACCCCCTGACTGTGAGGGAGAAACCTGCTACTCTATGTTTGCCTGCATACAAGAATTCCGGTTTCAGCCTCCACCTCTTTATTCAGAGGTAAAGAAAATTAGACTCATTATGCCGTCTGCAGACAATCACTTGCTCCCCTACATTCATTAATGTGCCATTCATGACTCATAATTGGTTGAGTATGCGCATAGACTTGTTCCTACGGAGTTGATAGATTATCACAGCCACTTAGCACAATTTGTGGTGTTTAGCTTGTGATCTGTGGCATGTATATGCAGTGTCGTGGACTGCCTTGAAGATGTTTTATTTGGCCACAAAAGACAGAGCACTCAGCAGACAGTGAAGGACCTAATAACAGGTGCCGAGCAACTTCAGCTCACAGCTGTCATGTAATGAGAAGCAGGCAGGAGAACCCAGGTGCTTCAGCCATTACCTCCCTCCCTTTTCTGTCTTGCAGGTTGATCCACATCCTGGGGATGCCGAAGAGACGCCGACGCCTGTTTCCTTCATTCTCTGAAGAGATTCCAGCCTTCACTGTGTTGTTACCAACTTAGAATATTGGTTCTTTCGCCTGCCTTGGTGGAGGAGAAAGTTAACTTAAGAACATTTGCACTTCAAGTGTAAAGATAACAGAAATGAACAGAGTTTGAGGACTTTTTAATGGAATGGTTACACGAGTGTGTAGGGTGGAATCAGTTGTCCCTTTTAAAAGTGGATGAAAATATGAACTGAAAAACTGGAAGTCCTGGTGATGGGCGAGGAAGTGAAGGATTGTCTGTACTGTTGGAGAGAGGAGTCTTAAGGAATTGGAATGTTGCAGGAGTGTGCTCTGACCAGGGTTCACACAGGAACTTACGGACTTGGTAGGAAGACTTGATGAAGGGGAACAAGACAGCTTTGAAGTAAGTGTTAATGAGGAAGTGGTCTACTTTCAATGGAATTGAGGTCCCCAGGTTTTGGGGTCTTCATGATTTCTTATGTTACCACAGCAAGGACCAAGGTCCTTGAAAGTATCCTTTCTGGAGTCCATGGTCATGGGAGATCCTGATGGGAGTGACAATGGTTCCACTCTTTGCTGAGGAGGTTAAAATGAGCTTTGAAAATTGGCTCTACAGTACCGGGAAGCCCAGAAGGGATTCCTTTAAAGCTTGCCACATCAAAAGGAAAGAGGGGTTCTCACATGGAGTGTGTTGTGAAAGGCTGTACTTCCTACTACTGTAAGAACTACTGCAGAATGTATATTTGATGTTCCCCATCCCTTCGTTACCTAGGGAAAAGAAAAAGATGGGGTAGGCATGACATCTTTAGGATACCTGATACCCGCACAAAAAAAAGTGTTTCCTTATCCTACCTACCTCTGGTGGCTTCCTCCTGCTCTCAGAACTCCAGGCCTGACTGACCTTTGGGGTTTCTGCTGTGTGCAGTCTGCAGACTCCTTCCAACTTGATCTGAAACTTGATCTGAAACTAGACCAAGGGAAAATTCCATGAGCTTAGCATTAAATAGAAATAAATACAAACACCCAAGATCTTAAAAGGAATCCCAACTCAAAAAGAGGATGGGAACATGCCTGAGCTCGTCCTGTGATGTGGCTTCAGTGGGTGGATGGCAGTGGCCAGGCTGTACATTCTTAGTCCAGTTCGTTAGTAATTCCATTTAAACTGTGATTTTTTTTTTAAATTGTTTTGGTGCAATATTTTGTTGTCATTGAGCCTCAGGATAATTCAGACCTACAGGACTGTATTGCTGCTGACAGGGTCAGCCATGTCTTTACCAGCCTCCTCCCCTCCTGTTCACGGTCACATGCTCAATTGTTTTGCCTCTGGATCTGTTGGTCCCAGGAGCTAAGAACATTGCTGACACCTGGTGGGAGGGAGATTCTCACAGTGAAGATCTGGACCAGCCAAATCCTAAGGGTTTGATCTAGAAACCCTGGTGCTTTCCAGGCAGAATGTTGTGCTGTGTTCATCAGAGCGATGGATTTACTTTTCAGTCACCCAGTTCACTTAAAGACATTCGTCTAGGGTTAAATTTTATATTCCAACGTCAGTGGGCCATCTGTTTTTGTACCAATGTTAGGTAAATGTGTGCTTGTCCCCTCTGAGCATACCTCTCTCTTCTGTGGTCATGTTAATGTCAACCACGTGTATTTCAACCACTGTCTAAAATGCCAAATGGTATTGCCAGTAATTGTGGTGTGGGAATTACCACAAACCTTATTTCTCATGTCAGTTGTTAGAGATTTCTTTTGTCTTGTTGTGTGTCTGCAAACAGTCATGGGTGTTCAAACACTATCTAAACCGTTTTTTGTTCTTACTGAAGAAAAGATGACGAGCTGTCTTTTGGCTTCCAGGCTGTAGTTTACATGCTTTGTCAAGACTTCCATCTCCATGAAACCAAAACCAAGGGGAAGAAAGTGACAGTATGGACAGAGAAAAAACAGAACAGCTTGGCTCCCTGCAGCAAAGCTATTGCAGTCAGTTTGCTTAGAGAAATCATGAAGTCCCCCCGCAGAAGTGAAGCAGAGCCAACAGTGGCATTCAAGAGAATAGCTCAGAGACACAACATTATCTGGGTCTGCCTGGCCCAACGCTTATAGTCAGGATGACATGAATGTAGAAAACTACATCGGAAACCCTGCAAATGAAGATCAAACTTTAGCTGCTAATACTTGCCTGTTTAGTCCCCTCTTGCTCTCATTTAGGTTTGGAAAAATGAAAAGTGCCCTTAAGGTTTTCTTTTCGATGCCCAAAGTTTGAGATTAAAAGTATGTATCTTTTGGTGCACATAGATCTTTCCTTCCCTGGGCAGAATTTTACTTTCTCTGTTTTGGTTTTGCACAATAAGAAACTCAGTAGGCAAGGGTTATGTTTTTGATAAGTTCACTAGCTTTTTAAAATTTGTATTAAAAATGTAATAACTTAACCAAGCAGAAAATAAAGATTGTATTTTGTACTCTTGTTTGAACCCCATGGGTTCCTTTTGTTAATAAAATGGTTATACCAAAGATCTCAGTGGCTAATTTTGTTGTCCCTGTGTTTACTTCAAAGACTGAGTTAAGTCATTATAGACTTCAGGAAAATCAATACCCACACAGAGAATCCTGTTATTACGGCCATTTGTGTATGCATGAGATCAAGAAAAAGGTTCAATCAGGAGGCTCCTGGTCCTGTGCAGAGGGGGCAGATTTCCAAAGGAACTCAGGACCTAGCGATCCAAGAAGCAAAGTCACAGACTAAGAAAGTGCAAACTACATGAGTCAAGGAGTGAATATTTTCTTTATTCCAAATGACGTCAAGTCCAATTCGAAATTTAGTGTTTGCTTGGCCCACATCTCTGAGTTAGCAGATCATGGGCTGTCATGGACAACACTAACCTAGCAAAGGTCTCCTTTTATGTGCATACATATGAATATAATATTGATGTTACCAAGAAGATACAATGGTAATTCATCTCAAACCTGCCAAGGCCTTAGTCTGAAAAGTTAACATTTGCTAAGCAGTAGCAGGCAGCCTGGTTTGTTTATATTCACTTGGTTTTAACCTGTGAGATGACCTGTCCTCGGCATCTTTGCATCCACATATGTCATCCTGGCAAATCAAAATACTTGTCATGTATAATAAGGAAAATCTTATAAGATTACCACTAAGGAGTCTGTAGTTTGTACTGGGGAAATGGTGGCTTGTAATTTAGGACGAAGCCAGACACTACCGGGAAACAGGACACACAGTCTCCAGTTATCAATGAGTTTATCAAAACCTAGAGAGGAGAGCACTAAAGCTTGGCCCACATTGTAAGATGTCAGCTTGCTCTGAAATCTGAGTCTATGCCTTTAAAGAAGCAATGAAAACAGCCATGGCTTCCTTTGCACAGCTTGAGAGTTGCAGACCTGGATTCTAGGCTTGTGATAGATCAAGTCTTCGATGTTTATTTCCAAACACTCCGCCTCCAGAAAGGACCTCAATCTGCCTAAATCGCTTCCTAAGTATGTTTAATGAGTAGTTGGGATTCCTTCTTCAACCCAAGATCTAAGACCTTCATATTTCAAAATAATTACAGCCTCACTACAAAAACAGTACACCAAAGTCCTCTAGGCCCCCCTTCCAGGCTCCCCGAGTGCCGCCATCTTACACAGTGAAGACAGCAGCCTAAACACAACACTGGCACATAAAGGCAAGCTTTTGCACACACTGGGTTTTCTTCTGCTCGTACTTTTGTGTGTAGCTCTGTGACATGTTACCACATGTGGAAGTTCATGTAATCACTGCCACAATCAATATTCAGAACTGCCCCATCATCACAGCCCCATGGGGGCTAACTGCAGTCACACCTCCCTTTTTTCCCCCTAGTCCCACCCCCACTGACCTGTTGGACATCTCTTATTTTGCCATTTTCAGAATGCTGGATACAGGGATTCATTCAGCCTGTACCTGCTTGAGATTTTGTTTTTTCATCCCATGTAGCAAGTGGAGATCCACACACACCACTGCCGGCAGCAACAGAGTGTACCTGCATATCTGAGCTGAGATAGTTTCAAGCAGAGATTAGCAACTAGTTAACACTTCAGTTTGCAACTTGCAAATAAAGTGTATAGCAATTGTGTACACATGTTACTTTCATAAATATTTCAATTTGGGGCTTGAGAGCTACTTTCTATGTGATAGAACACACAGTTCAGATCTACATAAACTTCTAGGAGTACATCTTCAGCTTGTCAAACTGCTTCAAGTATTTTGCCTATAAATGACAAGCTGCAGCGCGACAGATGAACGTGTCTTATATCAGAGATACGTTAGTGATTGCAGACCTGTAGTCTCTTTTTTGTGTCAAGTTCCAAATCCGATCTATTTCAGCCTAAGACATGCAGAAAAGAGGCTGGCTACCTTTTTGCCTTGTGTGCTTGCATTTTGGGCTCTGAGTTTTCTCCTGGTCTCCTTTTCGTCTGTCATCACCCACAGTCCCAATTCTTAGTATTTATGGAGATAGCACACATAACACAACATTTTAACTACAACTACACCTTTTCTTAATATTATGAGACAAAAGATTGCTTGTTAAGACTCAAGTTTTTATGGCCAGGAGAACTTATTTCATATTAGCCATTTATGCTAACCTAAGAGGTTTTCTCTTAACGTTAGAATGAGTAGAGCCTTTTGATTATGAAAAAAAAAAGTAAAATATATGTCTGGATGGCAGGGAAAGACCTACTTCAGGCAGCATCTCCCACTGGGAATAGGCAAAACACTGGTGCCTCCCTGCTCTTGGAACAGCCTCAAGCATTGATTTAGGTGTGCACATACAGACCACATGCATGCATGTACACACAGACATCTGATGATACATAATTCCATAGATCAATACGTATGGACACATGCAGACACCCTCTTTTTCTGATTATTTCAGCTTTCTCATTGCCTCCCGTCCTGGGTCTACTTCGGGTAGACAGGTTTATGATCTAGAGATAATGAGCTTCAAAGCAGCATACAAATGCACACGTCTTCACACACAAGGCACACTTCTTCATATACACACATACATGGACAGGGCTAGAAGGACACAAAGCATAAGCCTAATTATCAGTAGTTGATGTACTTTGCACAATAAACAGATAAGGGACAAGAACTTGTTCAATAAAGCATTTTGCCGGTTTCCAGCAAATCTCGGTATACTACTGCAGTACAGGAAGTGAAAAGCAAAATCCAGACTAACACTGATTGATGGAAGTCCAGCACATAATTGAGATGGGTCTTGGAACCAGTTCAACTACATAAGAAACTTCAGGAAGGGACAAAGAGATGGCTCAGTGGTGAAGTATAGCCAGAAGTTTTCTCCAGTCCTGCAGAATCTCTCCCACCCATGTCCCACAGCAACTTGGTCCCAAATAAACACCCGGGCTTATATTATTTTTAAACTAAGGCCATGTCAGGCTTCTTGCTAGCTAGCTCTTATATCATAAATTAACCAATTTCTATAACTCTATACTTTTCCATGTGGCTTATGGCTTAACTCTATCTTTATATCTTGCTTCTCCTGGCGGCGCCTGGCAGCATCCCCCTTGCCTCTCCTTTCTCATCCTGTCTGTCTGTCTGGATTGCCCACCTGCCTCTAAGCTGCCTTGCTATAGGCCAAACGGCTCTATTTATCAACCAGTCATGGCAACACATATTCACAGCATGCAGAAAGACACCCACAGCAGTGAAGAGAACTTCCTGCTCTTGCAGAGGACCTGGGTTCAGTCCCCAGCACCCACATCAGGTGGCTCCCAGCTGCTGATGGCCAGTTCCAGGGCATCTGGTGCCTTCTTCTGACCTCATCAGACACCTGCACACACATGGTATACATAAACTCATGCACATACACAGAGATACACATAAGTTTAAAATAAATTAATCTTTAAAAAAGAAAGAAAGGGGAGAATTCTGCTATAGATCTTCTTTGATAGTTCCAAGGGGACCAGAGTTATGGGGGGAAAAACCACTTAGGAACCTAAAAATTATTTTAATTTTTCTTTTGCCTAAACTAAACCAAGTTGGTGAAGTGTGTGTGTGTGTGTGTGTGTGTGTGTGTGTGTGTGTGTGTGTGGTGTACATTTGGGAAGAATGTGATATTAAGCTAGAATCTTGCTTTATCCATCTGTGGAGAGGATAAAGGCAAAAAACACTTGGTAATTCTCTTAAGAGCACACATATCTGCTGAGTTATTTAGAGGCAAACCTCGGTGTGACTTCAGCCCCAGTTCAGCCATCTGGCCTTCTTACGTAAGTGCAGAATGCTGGGTACCACAGAAACCCCAGCAGCAAATCCTCACCTTTATCTTATCTGATAGAGCAAAGTACCTTGGCCCTGATGTCACAGGCTAACTTATCATCTCCGGTGTCAGCTGATCTGAACACCAGCAGCTGTTCCCCTAAGAGACTTACAAGTTGTATCAGATATATACCATGCTTTCCAAAAAGTTAATTTCACTGCACCTGAAGCCTTGTTTTAAAACAACCGGCTTCTAGAATGTCATCCCCAAAACAAAATGAAAATGATTCCCTCTGCAGATCATCTTCTGATAAGAAGACAGTTTAAACAATGTCTATATCCAAAGCGGGGAATTCTGATGACCTCAGACTCGCTCTTGATCACACCACAGAAGCCATGAAGTGAGAAGTGTTGATGGCAGTCGAGAAGTCTATCTATTAACTTCTCAGCACCCTTGAGCAGACAGTGACGTGGGATTTATGAACCTTGGCCAGCAAGTGATAGTAGGTCCGTAAACTGTCAGTCTTTTCCTACACCCAAGCAAGCTCCAGGGCAACCAGAGCATAGCTTGTTTCTTCAAGTGTGCAACGGACCACACACGTCTCTTGGCCATGACCTCACTGGGACTGCGACATACATGTACACTGATCTTATCCTCAGTGAAGCCCTTCCCCATGAGACCCACTACCTCAGCCCCAACACCAGATACCCCAGAGAAAAGAAGTCACATGCGTCAGAAGCAGCTGTCAGCCTGTACCCAGGGTCCTGTAGATGAAGTGCACTAGGAGGAAGGATATGGTGTTTGGTTTGTGTGTATGCATTCTGTTTATTGACGTTTGCTTTTAATGTGCTCCCAGCTTCTGTGTAGAAAGTTTATGCTTCGAGAACTGGATAGTACCAAAGCTAGCTCAGTTCTTCTTATCCAGACAGAACCAAGATGCCCTGCCTGCCTCTTGCCCAAGGGAATCAATCTGTCCTAGTTTGCCCAGGACTTTTCTGATTTCACACTGGATGTGCCATGTCCTGAGTCGTCAGGCATGAACATGTTCCACGAATTCAGAGACCAACTACAGAGCCTCACAGAGTCAGCATATGCTGCCTTTAAACTCATTGCGTCAAACTACTCCCAACATCCAACAGTCCTTACATGGAGTGCTGTCACAGAAGTGAGTAAGGACATGTGGGTGGAACTGGAATGTTCAGCCCCTTTGAACCATTGGTGGCTAGATCGTGGCCTCTGTGGAAACCTGACCTGTGCCTGATTCATCTTCCCCTCCCACTGCCATGTGCCTCCATTGCCCCATCGAGTCATGGAGGTTGTAGCTTGCCTAGGGTCACCCTGTAGGGGCTCCCTACAAGGACCAGCTCTGACTCAAAGGGCCTAGAAATCCTGTGAGACTTCAACTTTCTGTGCATATATGCAGGAAAAGAGCACAAAAATATCCATTTCCTCTTTCATCTTCTGTCTTTCTCCTCTTTCTCCTCTTCCTTCCTTCCCTTCCATCTTCTCTTCCATAAAGAAATGAACAGCTGATTTTCTGATATTGGCTGCTTCCCTTTTCTTCTTGCAACTCCTTCCCTAATGACCTTGATTTAGGGAGAGCTGGGTTTTTCAAAATCACCATCCTAGGTCATGCTTGGTGTCGAGTGGCATGCTTTTACAGATGAAGAATAACTGAAAATACAGTGACATAATCACATGGTAGATGCATGGAGTTCTCCTGGTGCTGTCCTCACAAGCTGCCAGAGTCTTCTAATGTCTGCTCTGGTGAAAAGCCCCGGTCCATGGAGGCTGTAATCAAAACCGACTCTCTCAGGGTATCTGAAGCTCATTCAGAAACAACCCAGCCTGGAAAGCTAGGTGCCAGGTTGCGGTGGCACTGAGGAAACCAAGCTGAAGTGAAGGACAGACATCTGCATCACACTGGGGAGAATGTCTCTGGAGAATTGACGACTAGGGTTGAATACTTCCAGACAGGAGACATGTAATAATAGCTTCTTCATATCACACATTATCTGGTTGTTTGCAGTCAGCCTGTGGGTGGGCAACTACTTTCCATTTAAAATACTATCCCCATTGGGGTTGTGGCTCTGGGATAGAGCACTTGCCAAGCATCTATGATAACAATAATAATATCCTTGTGTCTCTAACTCTTACCCCAACTTGCTCTTGCAAACTCTCAACTGCACACATAGCACATTCTTCCCCAACTCTCAAGGATATTCTGGAAGAACCCATGAGTCAGTCAGCTCCCACTGCCCTCTAGCATCCTCTCTACTGTCCTGAAGACTTCCTGGTTGCATTTTCACAAAATGGAGACAAGCAACTCCTTTCCTTTGTTACTTTCTTGTTTAGGGCCCCTTCCCAAAAGGGCCACCTGGATCCCATGCTCTTACCTTGCCTTTTAAAAATTATTTATTTGTGTGTGTGTATGGTGTGTATATATGTGTGTATGTGTGTGTATATGTGTTAGTGTGTGTATGTGTGTGGTGGGTGTATGTGCGCATGGTATGTGTATGTGTGTGTATATGTGTGCATGGTGTGTGTAGTGTGCACGTGTGTGTGTGCAGAGTGTGTATGTGTGTGGTGTGTATGTATGTGTGTGTGGTGTGTGTATGTTTGTGTGTATAGTGTGTGTGTATGTGTGTGTATGAATGCATGGTGTGTATGTGGTGTGTGTGTGTATGTGTGTGTGTAGTGTGTATGTATGTGTGTGTGGTATGTGTGTGTATGTGTGCGTCTGCACACTTGCATGCATAAAAAGATAAGGGACAACTTTCAAGAGCCGGTTATCTCCTTGCACTCAGGTGGTCCATCTTGGTGACAAGTGCATTCACCCGCTGAGCCATCTCCGCATCGCCTCATTTTAAAACAGCTGCTGTGTCCACCATTTCATTTGTAATTGTCTCTCTCAATAAGATGCATTATTTTTCCAGTAGTGATCAGTTTGTAACTCTTTTTTAGGGCATTGCTCCATTTGAGTTGATTGTATTTCTGCAGTGATGAAAGACAGGAAGCCCTTCCAGTGTGCTATGTGGGAGAATATCCAAGCCTGAAACATTGTTTTTACTCATGTAAAGTAACAGTAGTAAAAATCTGGAGGGAAAAAAAGACAGGTGTGCAGTCTGGGCTGCTGGAGGAAATTAAGTAACTCACATCCCTTAAATTCTGACGCCCCACTGAAGATGAAAGCGTTAGGCCCAGTTTGCCTTCGTTCTTGTCTCCAAGTGTTTTCTAGACATTTACATAGACTTGAATCCTGCCTCTGAGTCAAAATGAGGCTTCCTCCATCTGCATCCTGTTGGCCAGAAAGCTTCAGAACATTTCAGAAAGCAGAGTGACGACACTGTGATGGTCAGCCATGGTGGCCACTGTGATGGTCAGCCCTGGTGGCCACTGTGATGGTCAGCCCTGGTGGCCACTGTGATGGTCAGCCCTGGTGGCCACTGTGATGGTCAGCCCTGGTGGCCACTGTGATGGTCAGCTCTGGTGGCCACTGTGATGGTCAGCCATGGTGGTTATGGCAATAGTCATTTGTAGTGTTCACTGTGATGATCAGACATAGTGGTCACTATGGTTCTCACTGCAGGCATCAGTTTTAGTGTTCCCTGTGAGTGCCAGTCATGGTTGTCACTGTGGTTTTCAGTAGTGGTGCTCGCTGTGATGATCAGCTATACTGGTCACTCTGGTGGTCAGTTGTAGTGTTAAGTGTGATGGTCAGTCACAGTGGTCACTGTGGTGACCAATTATATTGTCCACTGTTACGTTCATCCGCAGTTGTCATTGTGGTGTTGAGTTGTGTTGTCCACTCTGATGGTCAGCCATCATGAACACTATAGTGCTCACACTGGTGGTCAGTTGTAGTGTTCATTGTGGCCAGCCATAGCGTTCACTGTAGTGGTCAGTTTCATAAGTTGTAGTGTTTGTTATGGTGAACACTAAGGTTGTCAGTTTTAATGTGCATTGTGATGGTCCATCATAGCCTTGGAGAAACTGCCTGCTCCAGAGAGCTCACTCGGAGGTGGGATGGAAGAACACACCAAGCCACCATCACATATCTGTATACAGCACCAAAGCCTGGGACCGAGGACCAGGAGCTGACACATTGTGTTGAAGAGGAAATGCATCATAGGGATGGGCCATTACCTGCAAGGGTCCCAAGGCCACTCAAAGAAAGCTCATGCTCCCATGCCTGGGGTCAACAGCAAAGAACGGAGCACTGGTGTGCTCCCAAGGCTTACTTTGACCTTGGCCTGCTTCTTGATGTCTGTCTCATAGCTGTTGGTTCTGAATCATTCAGACCTTTGTTTCAGCACAGCCGTGTTAGAAGAAATGGACCATTTGTCGATTTTACTGTCACTGTTGTTTGTATGTGTACTTGTCTGGGGATGTGAACGCGTGTGCACATAGGTAAGCATGTAGAGGACAATGGTCAGTGTATGGTGTCTTCTTTGGCTCCCCACATTATTTTGTAGTGACAGTATTTCTTCACTGAATCTGAAATTCATGATTAGCTAGGTTGCCCCAGCCAGTGTGCTCCAGGGGTCTTCCTGTCTCTCTTCCAACCAGCACTGCAGTTACAGATGCAAGAGGCCATGCTTATCTGTTTTTGTAGGTGCTGGAGATCTGAACTCAGCTCCTCACACACTTTACCCATTTAACCTCTCCCCAACCCCTAATTTTGATGTTTTTCAAGACAAGAACTCACTTTAATGCCTAGGCTGGCTTCAACTCTTGAGCTCCATCATCCTCCTGTCTCAGCCTCATAAGTAGTTGGTATAATAAGAATGTGTATCTTGATACCATCCCTGTAAATGTTTCCTACCTTCTCCTCAACTATTTGATCAGGGTAGAGGGGTTCTGTCTCTCCAGTGAGATTTTCCTATAAAAGCCTCCTTGTTTGCTTAGAAGAGAGAGTTGGAAGCCCAGGGAACTTTTATAGTTATTACAGAGAAAAGCAAGCATCCATTCTGTGTGTTTCCATTAACACAGACTGGCAATTAATGCTTTTGGTTCAAAAGCCTTCAAACATTTGAACAACCATTTGCACGTTTAAATGACTCTGTGTAACAGTCAAGCAGGTGGTTAACTATATGTATATTAAATTCATAGAGAAACGGGTAATTTTCAATTATAATTGTCAATTCACAGTTTACATGATAAGATTTTTTTGAATAGAGCCATTAGCTGATTTAGTTAGCCAGCATTTTTATAAATCATGGTTTATTTGCTTATTCTACTTATAAAAGAGAAATTCTCAGTAATCTCACATGATTCAATAAATATTTACTTTGGTCCTTATTTTGCTCAAGTGCCAAGTTTGACAATGGATGAAATATCATTGGCTTTTCTTAAACAGCTGTTTGGATGCGGCTGTTTTATTAGTTATTTTGTTTAGTATTATTACTCGGATAATGGCTTAAAAGTTTTATTCATTTGCTATTAATTTCTTTTTTTATAAATAAAGTCCAAATAGGGCTGAAGTGCTGTTCTTTGTAATGTCCCAGCATATTGTACTTTCCCGGTAATATGTTTTGACAATAGAAACTTGCAAGCCAATCAGAAGCAGTCCTAGTTTTCTAAATGACACCCTTTAAAGCAAAACTTTGAAATATATAGCACTAGCTAGCACATAATCCAATTTGATGTTTTTGTTGCTCTGGATACTATTCTTCCTTCCTAGGCAACGGAAATCATTTAAAAGCCTCTCATTTGGCTTTTACAGCACCAAAGGCAATTCAAGGCAACAGATCTGGGGGTGGGGGTGCTACTGAGCTGGATGGAGATGCAGAATGCCATTCTGAGAGAGGGCTTCGGCATGCACAAATCCTGTCTTTTGGTCTGGTCTGTTCCCGGTGAGGCAGAAACTTTCCACCATCGAGGAAGACAAGCCGAGCTAGTGGTGGCTTCACAGGAAGCATTCCAAAGTTTAGAACCCCAGATGGTCTCCGTTTAGTGCACCATATAGACTACAAGTTATGTATTTCAATTCCATCCTTGACATCCCTGCCTTCCTACAGAGGCTTTCCCATCTCAGCCATCCAGTCCTGACCTCTCAAACAACATAAGACAGTGCAAGAAACACTTTAGTCTCTCAACCTGCTTCCTGAAAGTGCAGCCAGAGCCCTGTACGTTAAAGT
Source organism: Onychomys torridus (assembly GCF_903995425.1). Taxonomy (NCBI): domain Eukaryota; kingdom Metazoa; phylum Chordata; class Mammalia; order Rodentia; family Cricetidae; genus Onychomys; species Onychomys torridus. Next base: position 49,139,956 of record NC_050443.1, on the reverse strand, counting down.
GAAACTCAATGTGGCTGAGCATAGCCAGCCTCCTGTACCAAGTGTTGCAACCTCTTTGGGTTATAAGCTGTAGATAAATGTTGATATTAGTCAGGGTTCTGTTCACTGTGACAAATCCCTAATATAAACAGCATATGGAGGAAAGGATTGTCTTGGCTCTTACTTGGTCTTTTTGCCTTGGTCTCATACCAGCTCCCATTCACTGAGGAGGGCATAAGTTGGAGAAAAAACATGATCACCTCATGATAGCTTGTGAGCAAAGAGAGAGGACACAGCCTGGGTCTCATACCTCCTTGAAGAGTACTTAACTCCCTCCAAATGAACCTCACTTCTGACAACTATGTGATTTAAACAGATGGAGGCATTCAAGAAAAAATATATAGATGCATTTAAAAAGATTTGATGAAAGGGAACAGAGTCTTACTATATAGCCCAGGCTGGCCTCGAACTTGTGACCTTCCTGGCTCAATCTCCTGAATGCTGAGATTACAGGTGTGCACCACCACAACTGACTCAAAAGAAATACTCTGCCTCAGATTTCTGTTTCTGAAAACAGCCAAATATTTTTAAAAAACACCAACTTGTACTTTTAAAAATATAACCTTTCCTTCTAGCTTCCCAATAAAATACTCATCATGAGTGTTGTCCCACTCTAAATATGAACGAGGATCTATTGGTGACTACTTGCAAAGGTTTCTTAAGTGGCCAAAGGGTTTTTCTTCTATGGGAGTCTATTGATTTTAGCAGGTGGGGTACTACAGGGACTAGTGTGGTGCTGGTCCCAAAACACAGCTGTAACATGGCTACAGACCCTCTTCTGCTAAGAGAGAAGGATTTTTCTCCTCCATAGAGAAAGGCTTATCAAGTCAGGGAATCTGTGAAGAGGCAATACCAAACAGAACTAGACTTGGCTATAATTCCTGGCTTTTCAGGTTATACAGCCTTAGGCATCCATTCAGCTTCTCTGGGCCTCAAGCTCCTTATCTGAAAAATGAAAATCATAATAAGATCTCAGTGGCTCTTAGGAAAATAATGAAGCAGCTTCCATGTGAAGTTATCAACTGCATTCCACTGACTGTTAAGTGAGAGTTTCTCCCCTTTGTCCATTCTCATGATTTGTTTTTGGCTTACTGATTTACATGATCTCTATGTAGTCTGGATGATGATCCAGACTAAAGGGTCATTTTTAATAAATGTGTGTGTGTACATGAGTACACGAGTGCCAGTGTGTGTGTGTGTGTGTGTGTGTGTGTGTGTCTGTCTGTCTGTCTGTCTGTGTGTTTGTGTGTCTGTGTTCATGTGTGAATGCATAAGTCCATATGTCTGTGTGTGTGTGTATGTGTGTGTGTGTGTGTGTGTCTGTGTCTGTGTCTGTGTCTGTGTCTGTGTGATATACTACTTGGAATGGAATCCAGGGCCTTACATGCTTGGCAAGTGCTCTACCACTGTACTGTATATTCCTAGTCCTATATCAATCAATATTCTTTCTTTTCATGTTTTTACTACTACTACTACTACTACTACTACTACTACTACTACTACTATTATTATTATTATTATTATTATTATTATTATTATTATTATTATGTGTTATTGTACACCCACAAGTATGCAGGTGCATGAGGAAGGCTAGAAGGAGGCATCACAGTCCATGGAGCTAGGATCATGGGCAGTTATGAACTGACCAATATGGCTTCTGGAAACTGAATTCAGGTCCCCTGAAGGAGCAGCAAGCACTCTTAACCACTGAGCCATCTCTCTAGCCCAGGAAACCTCCTCTTAGAGTAACATGTAAGTAAACATGAGTTCATTAGCCCCTGGTATATTTATTATTTCATTTTAATTCACTAACTCACTTCATGTAATTTCGTCTTCCCTTTTTGCATTATATATATATATATATATATATATATATATATATATATATATATATATATATATATATATATATCACATGGACAATCAATTATAGCCAGCTTTGGGCAAAAAAATAAATCAGTATGATATTTACTTGCCAGTTGGGTTTATAAGCACATAATGACCTTCAATAAATGATAAAATGTAATATGGATGGTAAGAAAGAGTCCATGTGAGCGAACAGGTGCTTTTGAACCTTTCAAGGTCAGTGTGGCTTATGGGAGCTCCACTGTGGGATTTTAGTAGAAGTTAGGCCTGCAGGGAGAAGGTTCATGCTATTCAGATGGAGATTCATGAGAAAATCTTAATTCAATTTTAGACCAAACAGTCTATGTAACTTATCTCCTTTTACCTTCAAGATAATTCTGCAAAGCAGTTATTATCGTCATTTGAGAAAGCTTAGAAATCTCTGTGAGTCGCATGTGTTTCATAGCTTTGTTCTTAACACCTCACTACACCAATCCACCTGCTTTAGCAGGCTGGCCCAGGAAAGCCCACATTCTACTTGCCACCCAGATATTGAAGAGCTGCAAAGGAAGGACTTGGGGGTGGGGTCAGATGACCAGGGGCTTGAGGCAAGCCTCAAGTAGGAACTTCCTGCTACAGCCATTGGGATCATTCAGTAGACTCCACAAAGGCAGGTGCACTACCCATCAGACCTGCCATGCTTCAGCAAAAATCATAACAGTCTAACCTTGTGAGAAGCTACATTGGAAAACTAGAAAACGGCTCCTTCAGAGAAGATGAAGGTTTAGTTGCACACAAGCAGGACATTTAGATACTCAAATGTGCAGGTGAGAGAGCCAGCTGAACTCTGCTCCTTCTGAATACATATTTGCTGAGTGCGTTAGCAAATGGAAAAGAGAAAGGATAATAACTCATGCACAACATTCTGCGTGGCCCATGGGACCTTATCATGCGTACTGAGAGAAAAACAAATTAAACCCACTCTTGTTTCCTGTTCAAACACTCACTTTCTTAGGGCTGCCTGTTTAACTTTCCACATTTGCATCTTGAAAAGAGGCCCGCATTCTCTGTTATTGTTTTTAATAATATTTTTATTTTTTCCTTAACATTTTAAAACACATACATGATTATCTTGGTCATATCGACCTGCCCAATGTCTCTCCTCCTCCACCTTCCCTCAAGAACATCCTTTCAAAGCTTCAACACCCTCCTTTACAGTTATTTTTAGTTTCTTCTGTTGCTAGTCATCAACTAATGATAAGATCCTCAGCGAGGGACGGGGCCTCTGGAGCCCCTCTCCCGCCATGCTTTGCCTGAGTGTGTGTATGTATGTGCACCACTCCACCCAAGAGTGATTTACCTCTTCTACCAGTCATCAACTAATGATAAGATCCTCAGCAAGGGGAGGGGCCTCAGGGATCCCTCCTCCCCCACCCCCCGTGCTAGAATTCCTCTCTTCAGATTTATTTAGAATGCTCTGCCTGACTGTATGTATGTGCATGCATCACTCACATGCCTGTTGCCCTGGACCTGAAGTTATGGATGGTTATGAGCCACTGTGTGGATGCTGGGAGCTGACAGAGGGTCTTCCACAAGAGAAAGAGGTTTTCTACACAACTGTGTCATCTTTCCACCGCTTTGCTAGAATTCTTAACTGGCTTGGTCCTCTGCAGGTCATCCCAGAGACTGTGAGATTGTGTATGCCACGGCCATGTTACATTCACGGAGAGCATTTCCTGTCACTCTCTTCTGTCCTCTTGCCTTTACATTCTTTCTGCCTCCTCTTTGATGTTCCCTGATTTGAGTATTGGGGTGATACAGGTCCTATTCCCCACTGAGCACTCACAGTTACTGATTGTGACTCTTTGAATGGCAATAAATCTTGCATTAACCTCTATCTCGCTGCAATAAAAAGCTCCTCCTCCGATCAAGGTTGGGAGTGGCACAAATTTATGGTAGAAGCATGACTACTTAGAAGGCAGTTTAACAACGTCAATGGGTTCTCCCCTGGGGCTTAGGACTTTCTTAACCATGGGTTTTGAGCATGTTTACAGTCCCAGGAATGAATTCCCTCTGTTCTTACATATGTGAGATTCTTCTCAAATGTCTCAGTGCACTGAACACATCAAAACCTTATCTTCTACAGACAGCTGATCTACAAAGGACCTGGTGATGGGAACCAGTGCATCCAATTTAATACAGGAAGAACTCAAGGATACTCCTATTATTTGGCCTTCTAAAGACGACCTGGTGTTTAGGGGGTTGCTAGTTTGCTTATATGGTTTTGAGCCAGGTCCCAGCTCTAACGAAGGCTTGCATGGGACTTGCTGTGTTATTCAGGCTGACCTAAAGCTAACATCCTCAGCCTCCCTCATGCTGGGATTATAGGCATGAGTCATTATGCCCAACTCTACTCCGAGTTCATCTCTAGTTCTCTAGTGTAGTAAAATAGACCAAGTATGTTTATGTTGAGAGACAAGAGTGAACATACATTTGCACTTTGCAGAACTTCGGTGCCAATTATTCCTAAAAGAAATGAAAATAGATAAATGACAATTATATCCCATAGGGTAGAAAACTAGACTGTCAAAAAAGAGAAGTGCAGCGATGCTTCACCCCTTTTCAACTCCTAGGACAGACTGTAGTTCTCTGAGTGAATCATTTCAGCTGGATACCCTACTCCTTTATAGATATTCCATGGACAGTGATTGCTCCACAGATAGCAGCACCACATACTGACTGACCCAACATAACAAAGTTAAGATACAGAAAGCAACTCCTAGATAACACGTGTCCTCTGCATGATCATACTTCCCAAACCCAAATGTCTCACTGTGAATGTTCAGCCAGAGTTTCCACCCAGGTCTTAGAATTCTATTTAATGTCTTCTCAATACCATGTGGATAGGAAGATGTCAATAGAGTGGGCAAGAGAAGAAGTTTCAATTGTTCCCATCACTGACTATGATGGTCACTCATTCAGTTTGTTTCATTGAGAGCCTACCATGTGTCAGATACCTGTCATGTGGAAGTTCTTATCCTTACAAAACTTAGTTATGCTCTAGCTTTCTCAATTCTGTTTTCAGATAAAGAAGGCTTGAGATCTTGAATGCCAATCTCCTCTCTACCTTTCCAAGGTCAGCATGGAAAATCTATCCTCATGGTTCTGAGATGATGATTCTTACTACTTGGTTAAGTCTGATGCTTTCTAGTCAAGTCATTTTGAGCCATTGGCTCAACAGTATTAAGTTTGCTAGGAGAGAAAGAAATGTAAGTGGCAATGTCCAATAATAAAGATTATATCTATTTCTCAACTTACTAGGTCGAGTGAATCCCTTGAGAAGTGCGTCAAATGTGAGGATTCCATTCCTGAAAACCACATGAACCTTGCGGTCCAGACCTGCCAATGGTGTATCTGGCAAATCCAGAAATTCTGAGAAACTGTCGCTACTTGCCTGCCTTTGCAGAATGGAGGAAGGAGACTTCTCTAGATATTAAGCTTGGGCTTCTTGGTTGTGAGGAATTCTTCCACTTACACCAGAAACACTAATGGGTGTTTAATGAATGTAGGCTATGGGTCATCAAAGCAGAATGGGCAGGAGATGGCAAGAGATATCTGAATAGAAGAGGGAAAGCAGGGTTTAGAGGAGAATTGAGGAAGTGGGACGGCCAGTAGAGAGGCAGCAGCTCTGGAGACTGCTGCTAACTTTGACCTCAGTGAATACCCACATCTACATATTAACTGACACAATGCAGAGTCAATCAAGCCAAGCCTACCTGACAATGGACTGCTCACAAACAGAAGGACTTGCTCCATGCCCATTCTTGGCACCACCCAGAGCTGAGTCAGCCTCAGTGACACATTGGAGGCTGCCTAGTTTATCAAGAAAGGTAAGAAACTCTGGAGCTGCCTCACAAACAGGCCCCTGTCGGGGCAACCAGAAGGCCTTCTGTAAATAGTCCTGAGGTATCCTTGCTTGCTTCCTGCACTGATGAAGATATGGAACATTCATCTCCTTTGTCTCAGCCTTGAATCAGCCTTTTTGATGAGAGGAGCCATTTAGGGCTTTATTTAATTTATAGTGCCCAAAGCCATAGATGACTTCAAGCTTCACGACTTGGAAAACCCACCATAATGGAACATGTCTTCCCCGCCCCCCCTTTGGCTTCTCTGTGTAGCTTTGCACCTTTCCTGGAACTCACTCTGTAGCCCAGGCAGACCTTGAACTCACAGAGATCCACCTGCCTCTGCCTCCCAAGTGCTGGGACTAAAGGTGTGTACTACCACTGCCCAGCCTACACATTTTATTTTTAAACAAAGGCATAGATTCATTTTAATGAATCAACTATTTTAAATGCAAAGGCATGTCTGGAAAGCTGTGGATTAAAATCTTATGGTATGGGAAGAGACATAGAGATCTGATCATGGAGGCCAGAAATACACCCAATCACCCAATGAATTTGTGGTCCTTTAGGTGAACTCCTCAGAATTACTTACACATGGAGGCCTTTATTTAATGCTAGGAATGAGACACAGTGGTTGAAGAGACTGTTCTCAGTTTATACAAGGGGAAACTGAGGATCTGAATGATTATGTGACTCAAATAAGAAGAAAGGAGATTTTATTTGAATTTGGTGTTCTGAGTCCAAAAAAAAAAAAAAAAAAGAGGCACAGGACAACTTGCAGGATTTCTTAGAGACACTAGAGAAAGTGCTGAGAACTGATGTCTTGCAAGAGCACAGTCAGCTTCTTATACGTAGAACCAAGCACAGAACTCAAAAAGTGCCCAGTGAGTAAACACATTATTGGAAGGGCTGTGATCCCAGCCCATCCCTGAGAGTTGTTCCTCTGTTTTAATGCTGTTCAGTGGATGCATTGGGGCTTCACTTCCACTACATCATTCCGTTTCTGGGTGGGGATCTGGGGCTGAATAAAGAGAGAAAAATAAAGGTACCTTAGGGGAGAAGGTCTCTCTCAAGTCTAGTGGAATCAAGCTGATAATTCAGAATTCTAGCTCACTAAACATTTTCTGCAAAGGTGGACAACATGGAGACCATATATTTTTCTGCAAAAATATTTCCACATAAGGATGTTAATTAAGATAGCAATAAGCCAGGCTAAGGCATAGGTACATAGAGCCTTGGGTAGGGCTTCACCCCTTCCCCAGATATTTCCTAGGAACCTCAGGAGCCAACTTAATTTTTATTTACAGAAAGATATCCTTCCCAGTGATAGAGATTTCTACCCGATCAATTGTAATCCTGTTAAGTGCCCTTCAGAAACCACTCTGTGTTCACATTGAAATATCTTAGGAATATTCTGAAGATGATAAATTAAGAACTCACCAAAATGGTACACACGGCTATTGTAGATACACTGGAGTGTGCCTCTCCCTTCAGAAGCCCACACCCACACTCTCAGGTGAACCCTACTCTTTCCCTGAGTGCCCTGCTTCTACATAATCCTCAGACTTAAGTCTATATTTAAAATCTTTTGATAAACTCCATCTCTTATTCATTCTGGAGCATGGTAAAATTCTTTACCATGGCAAAGCCATGGATCCAGCCTTAGCTGAGTGGTGATCTCTGCAAGGGGTGACTCTGCTGCTACAGACAGTGTGAGGCTGTGTCTGCTGCCATGACCGCTGCAAAGAGGAGCCAGGGAACTTCTCCTCTTTCCCACCCACGTGCAGTTTAGTTCAGTGGTGTCTAATCTCTTTCAACATCTTACATCGTATCTCAGAGACATAGCCCTGGAGACGTGAGCAAACACCTGAAGTCAGGACACAGGACTATGTTCTAACACTGTCACTGAAGGTCAGCAAATAGCTGAATCACCGAGCTGTGGGGTGATGTCTGAGCTGTGTCAGGTCCCCAGGTCTCAAGTGTGTGTGTGGGGGGAGGGTGATTTAGAGTGAGCTGCAAGAGAACCGGCCAACTTGCCTGCAAGAGATCCCTCCTGTGGGATAGGTCCATGAAGTTGCTTCTGCACAAGAAACTCACACAGACTAAGACTCATTCTGAGTTCCCCCCAGCAGTGTTTATTGAGACCATCAACAGAGGCTACCAAGCCACTTCTCCAAAGACGCCCCTCAGGAGGAGCTCAGTAGCTAATACCTAATACCCTCCTACTTCTAATTTCCACCTTCAGTGCTTTGGGCAAGTGTGAGCACCTTCTACACCTTGGCTTTCCACATTTGCTTGAAAGCAACACACAATACCAAAGAAAAGAAGCGGGGATTATAATGCTGCCTTCCTCATTAGATTGTTACAAATGAAAAGACCCCATGTGAGAAGGCTCATCACCAGGGTCTGGTACATACATTTCTAAAGGTTAATGGATTAATTCCAGTCCTGGGAATTGAACCTAGAGTTTTGGGCATGCCAGGCAAGAGCTCTACCATTGAGCCACAACCACAACCACACACACACACACACACACACACACACACACACACACACACACTTTTAATAAGGGTCAGTTATTATGATGGTGTTTTTCTCTCTATCTGACATTTTTTTCAATTGAGCGGATTCTCTATATAGGTCTATCTAATCGTGTAGGTGACGGTTTTTTTTTGTTCTTCACAGGGCTAAAGAGCCTGAGCTCTAGGGTGAACTTTAGATAGGAAGAACAAAAGTCTAGAGAGCTGGTATTGTCCTGGATCTTATCGGGAGACTGAAACTCAGGTCCCCACTCCCCATCTAAGTTTGCTCTGCTACCCTGTTTTTACTTCTTATCATCCACAATAACTCTTCAGCGCCAAGTAAATGGCCCTTTCGATCCTGTAATCTCCGCTGCTGGCAGATTGTCAAAGATAGTTGGCCAGGGCATTTTTAAATGTTCTTGCTCTTATAAATCTCAGAAGTCCACTAAGCTTCAGTGTGGATTTCTAACAGAACACTAGAATGGTAGCACGGGGCTGTTTGAGGTTAGAGAATACTCAATATTCACGTGCGTTCTCTAAGAGATCTTGATCTTTCAGTCTGGTGTTTCAGACCAATGAGCTTCATGACTCAATGTTATATATGTGTGTTGGGTGGGTCCCTCTGTATTGTTCTGTCACTGAGACAAGCATGAGTATTGCAGTCATTAAATGCCATGATCCCTTCTTTCATACTTCAGGGTGACCTAAAATGCAGAGAGGAGCCTTAATCAGGAATCTCTGTCCTTGTAACCCTGTGTCCTTATATGAAGACTGTGTCTTTCTGGGGAGAGAGTGGCTGTGTAAGGTTTTTAATTGGTTTATTTTTGCTTTCACTTTGAGACAGGTTCTCATTCTGTAGTCTAGGCTTGCCTGGAACTCACTATATAGTCCAAGATAGCTTTGGACTTTCTGAAGTCCTCCTGCCTCAGCTTCCAAAGAGCTGGGATTACAGGCATGAGCCACCATGCTTGGCTCTGGCTGGCTTTTTTTCTTGCTGTATTTGTCCTGCCTAAAGCGAGCTGGTAGAATCCAGTAAACCTTTCCCTGCTTTTCCCTTACATAATCTAATTCAGTGCAATTCAATCCCTCAAAACATCTTATGCTTCCTGTCCCTTGAGATGTGAGCAGACACTCAAGTCAGGCCACTAGAATGTTCTAAATCCATGGCATTGAGAGAAGCAGTCCATTCCAAGAGGCTGTGTTGGGTAAGTCTAATGCTGGGTGACCCAATACTGATGCTGTTGCTGTTTAGAAGCATGTTGTGGGATGAAGACATCCATTCGACTTTTGATCTCTTCATAGACTTTAACAGGACCAATAATCAGTAGCAGGAAAACAAAGACAGATAGCTTGACCCACTGAGGCTGGCCTCTGACCTCAGATGCCAAGCTACTGGGTTTTCATTCCTGCTCTTCAAAGCTCTGTGATGTAATCCTTTGGGCGAGTCTATTTCTTGGTGCCAAACAGCTTCTAGGAATTCACACAATGAGCAGGTTTGGGAAGAGTGCCAGCCTGTTCTCCAGCTTCCTTCTCTCTGGTTGTTATTCAGGATTCAGGTCAGTTTCTATCTCCAGATCACCCCAGCCTCTGCTATCAGATTTGGGCTTTGGTTTTCTCCGTGGGCTACCACACAAACATTGTAACTGGGTCACACTCTGACTTCAGTTCCATCTTGTGTCATCCTGACAAGCAATCAGCTGGACTTGTGCAATGGACGGGACTGATGTGGGACCGGGAAATCTGAGCAATTTTCCCATCAGGAGGGGGTCGGGTCTTTAACACGTTAAAGAAACAGAACTCAACTGCCTATTGTGTTGAGAGTACACTGATCCCCGTTTGAAAAACCAAACCCTGGAAGCCACAGCGACTTTGCCTTTTTGATCATGGAGAAAACTGGTCCTGCAGTTAGGGTGGATTCAGAGTCCTGATGAGGTGGGAGCCAGTGTGGAGGATATAGCGATATCTAGATATCTAAAAGTGACAATAGTGTTTTGGTTCAAACTCATCTCTTTGCCACAGACCACATCATTTCCCACTAGAGGCTGAAAGTGCACAGACAAAGGTATTGGTGTTTCCTCTGAAAACCAGTTTCTCACGCAAAAACATCCACGAGTGCTCTGTTTGTACAGGTGTGTCACCACAGAGAGAACAAGACAACCACAAGGCTGACAGCATCTTGGGGAAGAGACAAATAAAAATGGATAAATATATAAACCAACACACAAATTAGGTAATTGCCAGTGGTGGTTGATGAGATGAAAACACACAGAGACTAGGATAAGCTAGCTACAGTGGTGGGCAGTGTCGGGTGTGACCTCATTAGATAAGAATCAGGGAAGGCCACCATTCAAGGTCAACCTGTGAGCTGACATCGGAAGAGGGATATGTCAACAGGTCAGTCAGAAGCATACTGCCCTCAAGAAGAGCAGGGGCAAAGTTTGAGGTGGGAAAGAGCCTGAGAGAATGAAGGACAGAGAAACAAGATGACAATCACGTGCCACCTATATCTAGATGAAGTCGTAGGGCTCCATCCCAGCTCAGAGATCCCCTGTGTGCGAAGATCTCTGACATGTCACAAAATACGACCGACAGGTGAAGTCTAATGAAAGATGGAGGAAAAAACAGAAGCAAAGCATGGGTGTTTCTTATCGCTGTTCTATTTCTGTAGAAATGAAAAGTTGTTTGAACCTCAAATCACTGTAATTCTTAAAGCCAATGGGTCTAGAAATTCTGGGTGAGCTCCAATGTCTGGATGTCTTATTGAATTGGAGGGAACTCAAAGCTAGGTATGGAATAAAGAACTTGAACTTTTAAGATAGTGTCATAGGGAATGCTTGCCTTTGGCCATGCTCTGGCCTTTTGTTGCCATATGGCTTTATTAGCTACAGTTAGTTATGGTTCTGTTGCCAAGATAAGACACCATGGCCAAAGGCCATTTATAGAAGGTAGAGTTAGTTTATTTTGGCTTACAATTCCATTGGGATGAGAGTCCATTATGGTGAGGAGGCATGACAGCAGGAATAGGAACCTGGGAGAACATGTTCTCATCCATGAGCATAAAGCAGAGAACAAACTGGAGGTGGAGAGTGGCTGTAAACTCTCTAAGCCCACTCCCAATGATAAGCTTCCTCCAGCAAGGGCACACCTCCCCATAACCTCTCCAAAAAAACACCACAAACTGGTGACAAAGGGCTCCAATACATGAGCCTATTGGGGACATTTAATCATTTAAACCACCACAGTGACCTTGAAGGAGTTACTTAGCATTTTTGTTGCAGTTTGAATTTCCAGTGCTTCTGCTCCGGTGTTGAAGGTTTTGTCCCAATGTGGCACATCTGGGAGGCAGTTGGAACCCTTAATGTTGGTAGCCAGAAAGTTGTCTTCAGGTCCTCACCGTTGGACACTTCCAACAGAGGCCTGAAAGGGATGGGTCTGCCTGAGCACTGACTCAAAGGAGTAAAACCATGAGCCCACACACATCTTTCACTCTGTAAACTGATGCTCTCTGGAAATGTGTGTGTGTGTGTGTGTGTGTGTGTGTGTGTGTGTGTGTGTGTGTGTGATGGAACATTAGCTAGCTGGCATTTTCTTTGAGATTGTTCCCTCTTCTATGAAATCCTCATGTGGTTATAGTGGGAGCACCTAACACGATGGTGGAGGCTCAGTGTGAGCTCTTCACTCCATCCCTTCCTGCCATCCTCCCATGGATGATGGGAAAATGAACCTCCAAGGGAAGAGAGATGCTGGTTAGCAAAGTGCAGAAAAGATGGGAGTGAGGACAGGGATGGTGTCTCTGGTCAGAGCTGTGCCTGGAATACAGCATTTGCTCACCAGTATCCCCGAGATGGGTGAGTTCTGAAGTGCCAGGACTAGCTGCAAGGAGGACTGGGAGGCCGCAGGTAATGTCGGATTTGGTACGTTTGGGTTTGTTCGGAGGCTGTGGTTCTTCCTCTGGTGTAAAATCTAGCTAGGGAGCAGTAGAAAGACAATGGAGAGGCGAAGGATAGACATAAGCTTGTGTCTTGCCTTCCAAAAGTTATCCAGAGATTCATCTGCTGTTTGACTTCGTAAACTGGTCACTTTTCAAATAATTAAATATATTTCATTGTTTATATAAAAATTCAGAGATTAGGAGGGGATCAATACTCCACACATAAATAAATCGACATTTTATGGTTTATTAATGCTACGTGCTTAGATATGATTGAAATCAAATAGTATTGTTCTCCTGTAGCCTGTCTTTTTCAGTCACCATGCTGGAACCTAAAAGGTTCCCCATCAGCATGATGCTATGGCAGCATGATGGCCTAGACTATGAGTGGACAATGGCTAATTTAAGTATCCTCCTCTGGTTGGGCACTCAGAATGCTTCCTATTTTCCTGCTGTACATGAGACTGGGACAAAGACAAAGACAGAGAAGATAGGTATATTCTGGGCAGTTGTGTACTTAAAGGACCTAGGACATACTACAAAGCAGCTGGCTTCTCTGGATCCCAGTCACCATGCCAAGGAGCGGCCTTCACGGGGACCTTCTGAGAGTCTCAGCCCCAGGCTAGCGTCTTGCCTAACACTGGAACTCCCAAGCAGAGTCAACAGTGAGGATGCTGGTTCGGCTCCCTCCCACATGGACTGTGTGCTCCGATTAATGAGGAATGCAGTATGCAAATGGAAGCGGCTGAACAAGAACCTGCAGTACCGGCCATGTGTCTCTTGCCTGACATCTGAATGCACCTTTGTGGTTTGGATGTGCTTTCAGGGTGCCCCAGTGAAGATTTCTTCACATTTGAAGCTTTGAGGATATTGGGAAACAGTGAGATCTTTAAGATGATGGGGCTTGCTGGGAGGTCATCAAGGGAGACGCCTTTAGAAAGACCTAATGGACTTGTTGTGGGACTCTGGTTGATTCTCCAGAAAGTATTCTTACAAAGAACAAGGCAGCCCTCTCCCCTGTGTGCCTGGCCAGGTTCCTGTCTTACCAAATGGCCTGTGGATGAGGTCGGTGGCACCACAGGACTTTGAGACTGATTACCAGGGACTAGGGAGGATATTAGAAGAGGTATTAATGCTGTGGACTGGCAGACAGAGGAGGAGCACCATGGTGAGGGCTCTGGTGAGTGTTCCAGCCCAGCACTGAGGACAGATACTATGACAAGGCCTCTGAAGATCACAGCCCAAATGGCAGAAGAGGAAGACAGAGCTACTTCTCATGGCTTCTCAGGATAGGGAGAGGCTCATAGCAAGAGTCTAAAGGCGTGTTCTCTGATTCCAAGGCAAAAACAGGGAAGTCAGCATAGACTCACTTCCCAGATGAGATGGCCAGTTTGAGGCTGATGTTTCCAGACAAATATCTAAGTCAAGTGTCCACCGGTATCTGTGGAAGGAGGCCTGATCACAGGCCAGATTCAAATATCACATCACTACACTCGGTCTACCGAAATCCCCTGCCACCACCCTCTATTCTGCACTATTGTTCCAAATCTGTGGAACAATAAACCTCTCTTATGTGAGTATCTCAGCTTTGTGCATTTGTTCTTATGATGGAAAGTCAATTCAAGCTGTACTGTAACCTCCAAGTTTCACCAGACTAAAAGGTAGAAATATCTATGTCTGAAACGGCTGCTGTCAAGGAGTGCAGATAGCTGATTTCATTGAACACTGAACAGTCTTCCCTCATGCCTTTGTCTGGTTCTTGTTAAACTCCAAAGGAAGAAAGGGAGCTACAGGTACCCTTGCCCGCTCTCAGATCCACAGAGTAGAAAGTCTATGATGCATCTGTTGCCCTGTGTGCAGAAGTCAGTTGCTATATGTCTACTGGATGGAGGCCAAGACAGCTACAGCCCCCTTCTTCAGGGCTGGGGTGGATTTCTGGACCTAGAGCAATTGTTTGGGAAATACTCACTACTATTTATTATTAGAAGAAAAAGAACAAAAGCTTGTTTATAAGAAGTAAACACTAGACATGTACAGTGAGTGTGTGACCTTTGAGAGGTAATGCCATGACTATGAGTCAATGGTTCTGTTCACAACTCTTCACCAAACCTCTTAGAATAAACTTCAGTGGCAGATTCCCAACTCCATATAAAGACAAGCACTATGGTTCTACAAGTCGAAGCTCCCTTATGGTTACTGCAACATCACTCAGATTAGTTCCTCATTATTCACCCGATTTTGGCTCCACATTGCCTGGCAGTTTGTAAAAGCTAATGTCTGAAAATATGCTGGCATATAAATTATTCTGCTGTATGGCTTTCCAGGAATTCCCAAAGTTCTCTGAGTACTGGTAGTGGAGCTGGATTCATAGGAAGTTTCTCATCCAATCTACTGGGAAGGAATCTAGGGCCATAGGCCTGGAACAGGCTGGGAGGCTCAGTGAGCATACCAGTGTCAAGACATGCACAGTTTGCTGATCTCAAAATAATTCACCACCATTCTCCAGCAAACCTGTCCAATCCAGGAAGTATAACAGAAACAATGGACAAGCACTGTCTTGTAGTGGCTTAATATTTAAACCAATACTGTCTACTGAGCTAACAAGGCCGCTCAGTGCCACTCAGCTCAGGGCCACACTGTGAAACAGAGTAACACTTGGTAATTTCCGACATCCATACAATGTATGTATCGACCCTCATCCCCTTACAACTAGATCTTCACACACACACATCTCCCTGCCAACTCCCAACCTTATTGCCCTGCCTTTTAAATAGCCCATTAAGTCCAATATATACACATGTGTGGAGCTATGTGTAGGTGCATAGAGAGCCTACAAAGACCACACCCCTAAAAATAAAAATAAACCGACTCTCGCCCCTCTGGCAGCCATTAACTGTCAAGAGCTCCTCAGCAAATGCTGGAGCCCCATGAGCCCCTCCCGCTTCCAAGGGGTATGTTCAGTGACTTGATCTCGTGCAAGTCTTATGTAGACAGTCACGGTTGCTGTGATTTCATGGATGTGACAAGTCACATCCAGGAGCCACCATGTCACAGCACTCCTCCTCAACCACTTTCTCTTATAATCCTTCTCCCCATATGTTCCCTAGGCCTGTGGGGTAGGGGTTGCGATATAAACGTCCCATTTCCTATGGCTGAACACTTCTGAGGGACTTGTTACTCTTAACTAAACCCCAAGGAATGCATTGGGGAAATCCCTATAGGAAATAGCATTCTCGATGGGAAGTGGCTTCTTGGCATTTCTAGCGGCAAAAGAAAAAGAAAAATGCCTCTCTAACTCAGAGTTTCTCCTTTGATGAAGATGGAGAAAGATTCCAAGTACAAGCTGGGTTGTATCACCCCTTCCCAAATATGTATACTAAAATCCTCATCCTTGGCATCTCAGCATACCACTGTATTTGGAGACAATGTTGTTCAAAAGGTACAGTTAAAGTGAGAATTCTGTAGTATGGCCTAATCCAATAGAACTGGAGATCATATAAGAAGAGATCAGAATACAGCCACATACAGGGAGCCAGAGACAGTAGCAACCCTGGCAACACTGGATCTCAAGCTGGGATACTTCGTTGTGGTAGCAGAAGTACCACAACCAAGGAAAACACCAGCTATCACCAATGGTGGGTGGGTAAAGTCCAACTTTCCTTCCCTTTTGGAAGAGAGTACCATGCAAAGACCATAATCACCCACAGATCATACCAAGGCAGGCTTTCGGCATCTGGGTACCAGCGCAAGTACACCCAGTACCAATGCCTCATGTCAGGCTGTGCTTTTAAAATATTCCCTCGGTCCAGTCTGTCGCCTGAGTGCAGGGGACAACAAACAGGGCATTGCTCTGGCTTGTCTCTGGAGTTCCCATGTGAATGAAGGAAATCTTAGAACAGATCATTCAGGGGAGTCTCGAGTCCATTTCTTCCAGTCACCTTCCTATTGTACAGTCTAAGGACATCAGTCCTGTCCTGGTGCTCAACAGCACGGTGACTCCAGGAAGAGGCTGCCCTCCTGCCCAAGTGCCCAGTGTCTCCCTTTCCATTTATCCACTGTTTCTAGCATTTGCTTTCATGTATATGCAAAAGAAGTGTTAAGCTCTCACAAGTGTGTACACTCCCATGCAAAGTCATTTTGGAAATTAATCTCATACCTACCCAGTTCTCCCTAATGTAAGAACAGGTTTCACCTCTTGCCTTCAACCAATGAGCTAGAGAAAATGAAAATAACTTTCTAAGGAGCTAAACATAGCAGAGTCTCAACCCCTGCCCTTTGTTCTAAGGATATATGATGAGCTAGGAGTGAGGTTGCCCAAGAACTAAATCCACATGTATGTACACAATGTGGTATGCGTGTGTGGTGTGGTGTACACGGCCTATGTTCTGTTTGGTATATATGTAGCACAAAGTGTAAGTATGTGGTATATATGTGGATATGTGTGGTGCATGCACTGTGTTGTGCATGTGATAAGTAGTATGTGTATATGTCATATATGCTATGTAATGTGCCTAATATCGACAGTGTGCACATGTGTGTGGTATGGCATGTTGTATAATATACATGGTGAAGCTGGGTTCCTAATCATGTGGTACTTATGTGACATTTACAGTGTGAATGTGCTGTGTGAGTGTAAGTAGTATGTGTAGTGTTTCTATATGTGTGGCATGTGTGATGAGTATACTGTGGTGTGTGTGTGTGTGTGTGTGTGTGTGTGTGTGTGTGTGTTACTTGTGGTACATGTACATTCTCACTTGTACCCTTAGGTGTGAGGGTTGGAAGGGTACAGCCATTGTTTCCTTGCCTCTTTCTATCAGCCCTCAGGGGGAGGGAATGCTGCTCATACCCAGAAACTAACCATTGTGGTTTTCTCATGAAGTCTCCACAGCAGCTGCTCTGAGCAGCTCCTTAAGTGGCCCCGCTTCTGGCTTCCTTCCCCTGAGCTGGGGAGCATAAGGCAGGACTAAGCAGGGGCATCACGGAGGAGCAGATGGACAAAGGGTCTTTATTACCCCCTGCTTTCTAAGAACTAGCCTTGGGGACCCTCTAACCACAGTCCTCGGGCCATTTACCACAGCCAGGGAAGCCTATAACAGGCATTGTATCCTCAGCTGGCACACAGCATCCACCCAATATCCAGTGTCCTTGAAAGCCAGAAGGAGCCAGGGACCACAGAGCATGTGACTAGAATGACCAAAAGCTGCCTGTCAGGGACCAGAAGAGCAGAGGGGGCAAAGGTGAAATATTTTGTTTATGGCCAGTGTCCCTTGGCTGTGTTCAAGACAACATTATGTGCTGACTGGCTCAAGCCAAAGTTTATGCCTTCCCTTGCTTAACCCCAGGGATAGATAGGTCAAGAGCTGTGCAAACTGACCTGATAGACCTGTTGACAAAAATCTCTTTACATGGGAGTCAGAAACTGACCTGATAGACCTGTTGACAAAAATCTCTTTACATGGGAGTCAGAAACCAGAGCAGCTGAGCAAACCTCCCATCACTACCCCGTCAATGCCAGTACTCAGGTGCTCCGAATCAAGGGTGGCATGATACCTACTTAAGGGGGTTTCCCAGTTCCATTAAGAAGATGAGCTCATGCTTCAGAATTGGTGAAGGATGGATAACAATGCCCAGGGCACTGAGGGAATAACCCTGAGTTTAAAACAAGCTTCCTGGAAAATGTCACACCCGAATTCATACCTGAGAGATGAGTAATCTCAGTCTAGAATGACAGGTAAGAGAATTCCAGGTAGAGCCTGTTCACAAATGTGAAAACCTGGAGCCTGTAGAAAAATGCAGAGAGCTTCTCATGGGAGCCGGGATGAGACACAGAGCCACACAAAGCTGGACAGATAGATAGAGACAGGCAGGAGCAGAGGGAACTGTGCTCATATGTGTGAACTGGGTAAGTGGGGAGAGTGGTCAGGGGCAAGTGAGCTGACCAAGTAGAGACATATGGGAACATTTTGGTCAATATGAGAAGCATGTCTACTCAAGCTCACCTGATGATAATGAAGCTTCAAACAACAAGAGTTGATATATGGGTTAAGATATTTCTCGAATAAGGACCCAATGAGTAATTGCTCCCATTCCCCAGGAAAGAAACTCTCTGAATAGTGTGACATATGACATGCAGTAACATCTAATTGTACAGAGTCCAAATGCCTCCATTGCTCAAAGATTGGTTGAATGAGCATGTGGGAGAGGATATTTGTTTCTTGGGACATGTGACTTGTTGGTCAATGTTGTTGGGATCCAAAAGAGCGTGGAGAAAAGCTCATCATAAACTCAGGGCAAGTGCAGGTCTAGGGAGAGCATTTCACAAGCATAACACCTCCATATGCAACAAAGACTCAAGAAATTCCCTAGTAGGATGCTCCTGTTTCCTAAGTATACTTCTGGGAAACTACACTGTCTTCTGTCTTTCTTCTCATCCACCGTCCTGAGGATCAGCCTTGACACTTGGTGGTGAGGAAGCTCATGGCTCTGTGATGCTGTTCTTTTCTTCTGTTCATTCCTCACACCTCTGGCTCTCCTGTGGGGTCTACTTTGGTGCTCCCAGTCATTCTTGTCTGACTTCCAGTCTCTCGTCTTACTCCTCCATCAAAAGGAGGCTGCTTCTCTGTTCCTCTTTTGTTTGGATTTGGTTTTGGTTTTCCAATTGATTCCAGTAAACAGTGAATGTGCTCCAAGGGATACGTGATTTTAGTCATGCTTGATTAGCATGACTCAACACACAAGAAAAACTTCAGGATTTGGTCCACTTCCCAACAAAGCAGAATGACAGTCCTTTACTCGGGTGCTTCTTTTTCACCCAAGGAAAAAAAAATGACAGTTGTCACCTTCATTGTCAACCTGATCCATGCAGTAGCTTGGCTCACCCATGTAGCATTCAGTGCCATGGAGACAGGGACTAAACCTCAACTGTACCTTCTCAGTAGGGATGCTCATCTCTATCATTAGACTCTTAGTAACACTCAACAGAACTCCAAGAGACCCGGACTATGAAGAGCTGTGAGAACTTCTGGAAAGCTGAACAGGGCTGAGAATGAAGGCTATAAAAGTGCAGGAAGAAATCACATTAGTCACCAAGCATGTGTCATTTCAAACCTTTCAGGAAGCCTCATGGCATCTTGGCAAAGGTGCCTTTTCCTGTTCCTCGGACACACCCCTCCTCCAAGCCTTGCTGCCCATCATGAGAATGCTACTAAGGAGTTGGGTGTTTTCCATTCACAGTCTTTGGTTTAAGCTTATGCACAATTTAAAAATAGATATACAATTTTTAAAATATGTTTTCCAGATGGTGGTGGCTCACACCTTTAATCCCTGCACGTAGGAGGCAGAGGCAAGTGGATCTCTGTGAGTTAGAGGCCAGCCTGATCTACAAAAGTGAGTTCCAGGACAGCCAGGACTGCTAAACAGAGAAACCTTGTCTGGAAAAACGGAAAATAAAAATCTTATTTGTTCCTTTTTGCATCTACTATCTTCTCAATGCTGGGTGCAGTATAAAAGGTGTTGAATACTAGATGGCTATGAAATGTCCCAGTCATGATAATAGCAGCTAACATTTTAGGGCTTCATGCATAAGCCAATCAAACTCCTAGCATGGGAGTTTGAATTCATCAATTAATTCATTTATCCTGCAACAGGAGACTATTATTTTCCCAATTTTATAAACAAGGAGGTGGAACATAGAAAAAAAAAGTTAAGAAACTTATGCTAGATGTGGTGGTACACATTTCTAATTTTAGAACTTGAACAGCCAGGGCAGATGGATCAATATAAGTTTGAGGCCAACCTGATCTATGTATCAATTTCTAGGTCAGGCAGGGCTACATAGTGAAAACCTATACAAAACACAACCATGCACACACATCAAAAATAAATAAATTGGTAGATGTAGATGAATTTCTAAACAGTCTTATTAAATTAAAAAACTCAGAGCCAGATATAGGGGGTGGAAATCTGAGAGATCAGAGAAATAGGGAAAGGCACAGCTAAACTTACCTCACCAAATCTGCAGCTTCCAAAATCAAGATACTTCCTGTCTACCCACACCTATATGCCTTGCTGTTCTGCCATCTGATTTGCTCTCCCTGTCCAGCTACATCACTTCCTCTTCCTGCCCAGCTCTGTCACTTTCCTGTCTGTCTGCACAGGCCTCCAGACCTCCATGGTTAACTAATGTTGGAATTTAAGGCATGTGCCACTACACCTGGCTCTGTCCCCAGTGTGGCCTTGAACTCACAGAGATCCAGACAGATCCTTGCCTACCAAGTGAAAGGATTAAAGGAATGTGCTATCATTTCCTGACTTGTATATAGTGGCTGGCTTTTTCTTCTGATCTCCAGGCAAGTTTTATTTTATTGGGAGACACAGTATATTAGGGAACACAATACATCACCACAGGTAGATAGATAATAAGGAAATAAATAAAAAGAAATAAAGTTAAAGAGCTTGTTCTGGTCACACAAGTGGTCAGTGATAAAACAGGGACTCACATTTGTGCAGTCCCATCTCAGGTTGGACTTGGTTTGTTTGCTGCCTCTGCTGTTCACACTGTCACTGTGGGAAAGTACTTTATGGTTGGGAGCCTCTGTGGTCTCACTGGTATAACTGAATACTTAATGTTTCTTTACTGCTCTAGTGTGAGGATGAAGAGCTCCACATGTTTAAAGGACCCAGCACTATCCATGACAGCTGCATGTTGACCTTTTGTGTTATCTATTACTGTTGAGTCCTGTTCGCCTCCCAACTGCAACCACTTTGTACCCATTGTTGAAGAAGAGAACCCAACATTCCAAACTCAACTCATCAATAAACCATCATTCAGATGGTAAACAAGGGCAACCATGTTGGCTGTTCTCAATCAGCAGCTCTCCTGGTGGGTTTGGCTTTAACCCTCTAACCAATTAGGGCAGATAAAGGATATCACTGGTCAATCTGTTTCTCTCATTGGCCTATTTGGCCCAGCTCAGCCACCCTCAGCCTCCACTTGACCTTCACACCAGTAATCCTAGGAAAGGAGTTTCTAAAATATAAGAAATAAGTTTCTAAATAAATAAAAGGTCGTTATATCCCAAAAGCTACAATAATTTAAAATGGATTACTTCATACTAAAGCCTCCAGAATTAATAAATTGTCTTCAGTTCCAGATGCTCTGAAATGACTCACATGTCCTCTAATGTGATTTCTAACTCACATGATAGACTATGTTTTCAGGAATTCCAGGCCCCAAACATTCTTCAGATTTACTGAGAATAACCTAATCATTTTTATGAAAGGACAAAATATTAATTCATATAAGCCATTTACATAAGTAAGACAAGCACTTTACAACTTTCCTCAGAAATATTAAATAGAGATGAAAAGGAAGAGTTGGAAATGGAGCTAGAAATAAATTTCTGTGCTAATACTTATCAAGCTAGGTCCAAAGACAACTACTGAAAGACAATATGTTCTTCTTCCCCACTGTAGCTCTTCTTAGTGGGTCTCTTTGTCCCCTTGAAAAGAAGCAGGAATGAGTCCATTTTATAACAAAGAATGTGCAAAGAAATTAACATGGCAATGGTCATGAACCTTCAATATAAAAACTCAAAGATAAACCCACAGAGAATGGCTATCTGGCTTGCCTACCTAAACGGGAGTTCTTACTTTGACTTATACTGCTGATTTTTCTTCAGTTCTTTTTCAAATGATAAAAGCATATGGCCTAAAGTGATCCTCAGAGGAGACCTTTCTGCTTTGCATAGGGCCTGAATTCAGCTCCCAGCACCCACACTGGGCTGCTCACAACTGCCTGTAACTCCAGCTCCAGGTGATCTTGTGCCCTCTTCTGGCCTCTGTGGAGACCTGCACTCACGTGAACAAACCCACATGCAGACATACACACATACACATGAAATGAAATCTTACCAAAACAGGGTAAAATACATATCAATTGAAAGGAGTGAAGTCTTCTTGTTCTCTATACCGCATTTTACATCCTGGCCCCCCATATGATGCTTCTTTCAAGTCTTTACTGAAAATGTCAAATGTTATCCTTTGATATTAAAATATATTATATTAAAGCAGAAATATATTCTTTTATATTAAAATTATATTTAATATAATCCTTTCATAGTAAAATGTTACCCTTTTGTATTAATTATAATATATTAAATGCATTTAATATTTTACATTTAAATACATTATTTCCATGTGTTAAAATATATTATATATAATGTAATATATTACATTAAAATTATATATATATATATATATGTGTGTGTGTGTGTGTGTGTGTGTGTGTGTGTGTATGTAGTATGAATCTTAAAGGTTCTTATTAATAAAATCAAACCTGAAGCCAGTTATTGGGGTGAATGCTGGAAGATCAGAGAGACAGAACAAGCCACAGCTACCTCACCTCTCCAGTTCCTCAGCTGGTCTTGTTTCCTCAGACTGGAAGCCTCTGAGTCCTCATCCAGAATGGATCTCAACTGAACTGTGCTGTTTCAAAGCCTAAAAGCTTAACCAGCAAAATGCTTAACCAGACAAATGCTTACCAGCCAGCCAAATGGTGCTAGTTTCTGGTCCTCACGCCTTATATAATCTTTCTACTTTCTACCATCACTCCCTGGGATTAAAGGCTGGATTTCTGGGATTAAAGGAGTGTGTCACCATACCTGGCTGTTTCTAATGTGGCCTTGAACTCAGAGATCTGCCTGGTTGTGCCTCTCAGAGTGCTGGGATTAAAGGCGTGTGCTACCACCACCTATCCTCATGTTTCATATTGTGGCCGTTCTGTTCTCTGACCCCATATAAGTTTATTTTGGGGAACACACAATATTTCAGGGAACACAATACCACCTCATATATATGTCAGACAACACAGAGAAGTGATTTAAAGATAAAAGTGGGAACAATTCCTTCTTCTAGAACTGGCCATTGGTCCCTGTGAAGCCTCTCTGCATAGGCACAGAAGGGGAGCAAGGCCAGGGTTCCCAGGGCCCCACCAGTGCATGGGTCTCTCTACAGGTTGCACACAACTGTTCTTCAACTTCTTCGTGTGCGAACTTTCCTCTTGGGTGATGAAGATAGCTGCCTAAACCCAGACACAATGACTGGAAAGTGCCTGACATGATCCGACAAATGTTAAGTACATCACTCCTGCCAGCAGGGTTACCACTGCACACACGTGTGTTAAATACACTCCTGCCAGCGTGGTTATGCACACACGTGTGTTAAATACACTCCTGCCAGCATGGTTACCACTGCACACACATGTGTTAAATACCACTCCTGCAAGCATGGTTATCACTGCACACACGTGTGTTAAATACACTCCTGCCAGCAGGGTTACCACTGCACACACGTGTGTTAAATACACTCCTGCCAGCATGGTTACCACTGCACACACGTGTGCTAAATACACTCCTGCCAGCATGGTTATCACTGCACACACGTGTGTTAAATACACTCCTGCCAGCAGGGTTACCACTGCACACACGTGTGTTGAATACACTCCTGCCAGCAGGGTTACCACTGCACACACGTGTGTTAAATACACTCCTGCCAGCATGGTTACCACTGCACACACGTGTGCTAAATACACTCCTGCCAGCATGGTTATCACTGCACACACGTGTGTTAAATACACTCCTGCCAGCGTGGTTACCACTGCACACACGTGTGTTAAATACACTCCTGCCAGCATGGTTACCACTGCACACACGTGTGTTAAATACACTCCTGCCAGCATGGTTACCACTGCACACACGTGTGTTAAATACACTCCTGCCAGCATGGTTATCACTGCACACACGTGTGTTAAATACACTCCTGCCAGCAGGGTTACCACTGCACACACGTGTGTTAAATACACTCCTGCCAGCATGGTTACCACTGCACACACGTGTGTTAAATACATCACTACTGCCCGCAGGGTTACCACTGCACACATGTGTGTTAAATATACTACTGCCAGCATGGTTACCACTGCACACACGTGTGCTAAATACACTCCTGCCAGCATGGTTATCACTGCACACACGTGTGTTAAATACACTCCTGCCAACACACGTGTGTAAATACACTACTGGCCAACGTGGTTACCACTGCACACACGTGTGTTAAATACACTCCTGCCAGCGTGGTACACTGCACACACGTGTGTTAAATGCACTCCTGCCAGCGTGGTTACCACTGCACACACGTGTGCTAAATACACTCCTGCCAGCATGGTTACCACTGCACACACGTGTGTTAAATACACTCCTGCCAACGTGGTTACCACTGCACACACGTGTGTTAAATACACTCCTGCCAGCATGGTTACCACTGCACACACGTGTGTTTAAATACACTCCTGCCAGCATGGTTACCACTGCACAAATGTGACAAGCTGAAAGGAGAAAGAGCTAGTCCGGAACACTGCATTACTGTACAGATTTTATGTTTATTAAAATTACTTTGGTATTGAATTTTGTTTGAATTCGAGTAGAATGTGAGAATGAAGGGGCTAACTGAGGAGATATTTCACTTTGAAATAAATGTTTTGTTTTGTATTTTCCCATAAGAAGTTTTATTTTCAACAAGGTTTTTCTAAGGTTTAAAGAAATGGGGTTTAAGAAAAAAATAAAGTGAGAGTTCTTTCATGAATTAAAACAAAAAAACAAACAAACACAAAAAAACACAAAAACGCTTTGCTTCAACTTTCCACGGGTTACTAGCATTTTTGCCAAGGATCTCTCCACACTTACCAATGCTTGTTATTCTGGGACATTTTAAATGTTTGTCTTAACTTTTATAATTAGTAATGACAATCCACATAAATTCATTCACTGTCAACAGCAAAGGTAGTGAATTTCTGCCATTTTTCTTTCTTGAAATTTTTTTATCCTTTGTTGGATTCTAGGGAAGCATTGCTACTTCTTAAATGATTTCATTTTTAAACTCCAAATATGGCTCATAGTTAACCCTTGAGGTTCCACATTTGGCAATGTCTTGCCTGGCTGGATATGTGTACTATTTGGGGGATGTGCTGAATAGTTTTATGTCAACTTGACACATGCTAAAGTTATCTGAGAGGAGGGACCCTCAATTAAGAAAACACCTCTATAAGATTGGGCTGTGTTGGCAAGCTTGTAAGGCATTTTCTTGATTAGTGATTGATGTGGGAGGGGCCAGCCCAACATGGGTGATGCCATCCCTGGGCTAGTAGTTCTGGGTTCTTCGAGAAAGCAGGCTGAACAAGCCACGAGGAACAAGCCAGTAAGCAGAACTTCTCCATGACCTCTGCATCAGTTCCTACCCACAGGTTCCTGCCCTACTTGAGTTCCTGTCCTGACTTCCTTTAATAATGAACTATGATGTGGAAGTGTAAGCTAAATAAACCCTTTTCTCCCCAAGTTGCTTTGGTCATGGTGTTTCATCACAGCAATAGTAACCCTTACTAAGACAGAAATTAGTAGTAGGAGTGAGGTATTGCCTCAACAGACTTGACCATGTAGTTTAGAGGAAGATTGTGGAAGGACTTTGGAACTTTGGTCTAGAAGAGCCATTGAGTGTTGAGAGCTCAGTGGGCTGTTCTGTTAGAGTTTTGAAGATAAGAATGTTGAAAGCAGTGCAGACAACAGAAGCCTGGCTTGTGAAGTTTCAGAGGGAAGCAAAGACTCTACCAGGCTATTTGTGTGAAGAATCTGTGGTGTCTGGTCAGCTGGATCTGAAGAATCAGCTGTGATTAATCAGGGACCAGAGCCACTGAGGTGAAATATTTGTTTTACTGGAACAATGGACGCTGGTTAGCTGGAGCTGAGAAATTAGTGGATATTAAGAGACGAGCATTGTTGAGGTGAAATCTGGGAAGTGTTTCCTGAGAGTCAGCACACAGAAGCCATGTTCCAGAGGCAGCCAAGGTTGTATCTCAAGCTTTCAGTTGAACTTGGTAGTGTAAGAGTCACCCAAGTGGAACTGGTTTTGAAGGCATGGGAAGCAGCTGAGTTATGGTACTGTGAGTATTCAGAAGAGGCTACTAGTGAAGGTGTGGCTTTAGTAACAGTGGAAGGTCCAGAATTGAAGGGGTCATGCAGAGAAATTGAGGCTTGGCACCATGAAGAAAGCCTATGAGAGGCTACAAATGTAAGTATAGCCCAGTTGGAGCAGAAGACCCCAGGAATTTTGAGAAGTCAGTACCATGGAATGACCACCACCAATAGCAGCTATGGAACGGAGCCAACATGCACCTAGAAAACAAGCTCTGTGTGTGTGTGTGTGTGTGTGTGTGTGTGTGTGTGTGTGTGTGTGTGTGTGTGTTGCAGTGGGTGGAACCCTTTGGAGGAACCCAAAAGATCATGAGTAAATCTCAGATATGTGACTTTGAGTTATTTACATTTCTGTAATTTGCTTTTGTTTTGCTTTGATTTTGACTGGGCTCTGGCTCTTTCCTCTTGAAGAAGAAAGTATTAAATTTATTTTTGATTTTACATGAGTCCACAGTTGAAAGATCTCAAAATTTAAAAGAGGTTTTGGATTTTTAAAGAGACTGGGTATTTTAAAGAGAATAAACTTTTAATGTGTTTGAATATGAAAATACTATGGGACTTTTAAAGTTATTGATTGATTGATTGATTGATTGATGAACATAGATGCAAAAATTCTTAACAAAATGTTTACAAACTGAATTCAGGAATACATTGAGAAGTTTACACATTATAACCAAATGGGCTTCATCCCAGAAAGGCAAAACTGTTTCAATATACATACATCAGTAAATGGAATACATCATATAAACAAACTCAAGGACAGAAATCACATTATTTCAATTGATGCTGAAAACACATTTGACAAAATTCAACATTTTTTATGATAAAAGCTCTGGAGACTGTAGGAGTAGATGGAAAATATCTCAAAATAGTAATGGCTGTATTCAATAAACCAACATTATATTATATCCAACATTGTATTAAATGGAGACATGTTTTTAAAGTGAGCTATTGGAAATGAATGAGAAAGGAAAGGTGGTGGTTTAATGGTTATGTGTTTGGGTGTCAAGTTGACAAGGGGTCATTTGTTCTGGATACAAATCGATACATTTTTTTTAAGTTTTATTTATTTATACAGTGTTCTGCTGCATATATGCCTGTGCACCAGAAGAGGGCATTTGATCCCATTGTAGATGGTTGTGAGCCACCATGTGGGTGCTGGGAATTGAACTCAGAACCTCTGGAAGAACAGCCAATGTTCTTAACCTCTGCGCTATCTCTCCAGCCCCACAAATCGATACTTTTGATACAATCAAAAGTCATCTGAGAAAAGAGACCTTAATGAAGAAAATGTCTCTATAGCACTGGGCTCTAAGACATTTTCTTAACTAGCGATTGATGTCAGAGGGACCAGGCCACCATGGGTGGTGCCATCCCTGGCCTGGTGGGTCTAGGTTCTACAAGAAAGCAGACTGAGCAAGCTATGAGGAACAAGCCAGTAAGCAGCATTCCTCATGGCCTCTGCAGTAGCCTCTGCCTCCAGATTCCTGCCCTGACTTCCTTTGATGATGAACTGTGGTTTGAAAGCTTAAGCCAGTTATAAACCCTTTCTTCCCCGAGTTGCTTTAGTCGTGGTGTTTCATCATAGCAATAGTAACCCTAAGACAGTAGGTAACTCCTTCTGTCTTAGGACCCCATAATTTTATGACACATAGTATCACTGTAGGAAAAGCGAGGCCAGCTGACATTGACCTTTTTGTTTGAGTATTTGAAAAAATGATTTATTATGCTCAGTAACTCAAGTGACTTATATTATGTCTCTTTTTAATATAGAAACTTGTTGCATCTTGTGGCCTTACTAGCATCTCTTTCTTCCCCACTTGAGGGATGTTTGAGTCTCTTCCAGTGTAGGGTGAATATAGACGATGCCTTTGTAACCACCTGGTTACATGCTATGTGACTCTTTCATTTCTTTGGGACAACCTTTTATCCACTATAAAACTGGATTGTTTCTGCTGAATTTTAAGTAATTTTCACATAACTGGAAAATAATACTTTATTGGCTGTGCTATTTCAAAAATATACTATCCAAATGAATATTTTATCCTCTCATCATTAAAATTTGTGGTTGAGTCCAATAATGACTTTGCTATAGATCATACACTGAAAACAACAAATTCTCTTTTTAACTCTCTCCTTCTCTTGACCCTTCTCCTCCCCACTCTTCCATCTCCTCTCCTTCCTCCCTCTCCCTCACCTTCCTCCTCTTTCCCTTGCTCCTCCTCCTCTCATCCTGATCCTCATTCTCTTCTTATTTTTATGAAACAGGGTCTCGCTGTGCAGCACTAGCAGTTTTAAAGTCATTATGGCTGATCTTGAACTCTCAATCCTGCTTCAGTCTCCTGAAAGATGGCTTGCAGGTGTGTGCCACTATGTGTAGCTCTAAGTTAAATGTCCTTTAGCACTTTGTCTTGAGCTGAGCTGAATTCTCACCCTTGGTGCATTCATTTGGAGTATAAAGCAAGTGCTAAGAATCACGTCCCATCCCATGTCCCATCTGGCATTTTCCTCTAGTTTATCCTTCTCTTAGGGCTCACACTATGTTCCTTTGTGCCTCCTGCCCAATGGTAACTTTGTGTCTGTCCTGGGTTGACTGATCATCACATTGCCCTTCCATCTGGTCCATGTTTATTCAGCTCCAGCCGCGCGTTCTGTTTGCTCTGATAAAGGCTGTGTTGCTGTTTTCCCACTGAGCCATGGCTATCAGATGAGTAGATACCCCATATTTCACCCACTGATTCTGGAAAAATATTAGAGGTTTGGAGGGTTCTTAATGGATTCTGCTCCCTTCTTTTTTAATTTCTTTTTTCTTCCTGAAAAAACAGCTTTGGATCCTCACTCCAAATGCTTGTTAAGATGTGTCAGAACAAGACCAATTTCATCTGGCTAGTGTAAATGCAGGGGTGAGTTCCTCCCAGGTTTCTCCTTCCTTGTGTCCTGGTTAGGATTGTCTGTCTGGGTAGAAAGCCACTCCTCAACAGCTTAAACTCCCAACTATTTCTCACATAAAGAGAACCTACAGAGAGACACTCTTCTTTGGGGATGTGGCTCACAGTGGGAATTCTGGTGGTTCTAACCACTCAGTTCTATGGTTTGTGAGAGGGGGCTGGAGGGGGTCCATTGTGAGCCAACCCTTCAAAGACAGTTGTTCTCCAAGACCTTGAGTTCTTTCCTGAATCACCAAGTTACGGACTTTGTGGTTCTAGCCTAAGGCTTCCCTCCCCTCTGCTAATGTTGGTGACATTTTCGTGGTTTTAAACTTTTTATTAGACTTGGTAAAGTAAAATATGATGGTGGTGCCTTTAATTCATTCTTACCTCAGGTTTTGTTTCTTGGTGAGATTCTTCTTTTAGGATGTTCTCTGAAGCCCAGAGGGTAAGTTCCTCTTCTCTTCTCCCAGTGCGCTAGTATCCACTAGTTAGCCCAACTCAATGGTGCAGTTCTTATGTAAGAATCTTTCTCTACCTGCATTGTGCTGATCTTTCTCCAAGTCAGGAGGCCTGCCTTCTGGACTCCCTACCCCACCTGCTTTTCATCTAGCTACTCAACATCTAGCTACTTGACACCTCTACTACTAACTCCTCATATCCCCTACTCTTCAGCTTGCCACTGTGTGTGTGTGTGTGTGTGTGTGTGTGTGTGTGTGTGTGTGTGTGTGTCTACATAATTCTACAGCGGCTTCTTTATCTCTCTGTCTAGAACGTGGGTCGACTTGATGGTGATGCTTCAAGTAGAAGCTGTTTCCTTGCCTTATAACCTTTTTCACTTTTATGCAATGATGACAATGATGATATTGATGATTCTGGCGATGGAACTCAGGACCTTTCACATGATAGTCAAGAGTTCTGGTTCACATTTATTCCCTCCACAAACCTCTATCTGGTTCTCTACCCATCCAGGCAGTTCATCTGCTGTCTTACCACAAGGACCCCATTGTGTTTTCTATATCCCTCCTCCCTTTGGATCTCTTCCTCCCATAACCTCCTCTCTAATGGTGCCTTTCTAGCTTCACAACCTACACACATGTATAGTTACATACACATGTTGTTTTTAAATCTAAGTTCTGCATATGAGAGAAATCATTGAGTGCTTGTCTTTCTAAGTCTTGCTTATGTGACTTCACATAGCAATTTCTACTTCTATTCTTCTTCCTGAAAATACCATGATTTCATTCTTACAGCTACATAAAATCTGCTGTGCAAAACACAGCACAGTTAACAGCATGCCCCATTTCACAATTGGAGAAACAAAGGGGTATGTTGTTTTAGGGGGGGTATGTAGATTCACATGCATACATGGAAGCTAGAGATCAACATTAGGCGTCTTCTATAACTCCCCACCTGAAGGGTTTTTTTTTTTTTTAATTTTTAAAACTACATTTCTTTATTTAGTATGAAGATGTCCACTGTCAAGGCACATGCATAGAAGTCAGAAGACAGTTTGGGGAGGTCAGTTTTTTTCCTTGCACCATGTGGGTACTGGGGTTTCTTTAATACCTTTATATTTCACCTCATGAAATATAAAGCTACACCACATTTTTGGTGCTGATTTCTATGGTGAGTGCACAAGCTTAGATTCCCAGCAGTAGCAGACAAGGGTTTCTCTTTCCCCACACCCTCCTCAGTATTTGCTTCAACATGCTGCCTTGATGGTAGCCATTCTAACCAGAGGGAAAAAGAATCCCAGAGCAGTCCTAATTTGCATATGACTACAAATGGTGAATAGTTTTTCAAGTATTCACTGACTGTTTGCTTTTCTTCATTTCAGAACTTTCTATTTAATGCATTGTCCCATTCATTGGATAATTTGGGGTTTGGTGTTTAATTCTTGTAGTACTTTGCATATCCTAGATATTAATCTGCTATGTAAGGTGTCATTGTTTTCTCCCATTCTGTAGGTGGCCTCTTCACTCTGTGGATTGTCTCCTTTGCTGTTACATGCTTTTATTAATTTTTTGAACTCCAATTTGTCGATCAGTGCAGCCCCGGTTTCTTTTATGCATATTTATCATAATTCGATGCCTTCCAAAATGCAGCACAGTTGACATCACAGTTCATTCCACAACTAGAAAAAACAAAGGGTATGTAGCCCCTGCCACATTCCCTTTCTTGTTGTCCTAGCTTCCAGGTTGGCCTGAATGCTCTGTCCTTTACTGACAAACAGAGCTTAGACCTTTAACAAGACAAGACAGGTCATAGAATATCTTCATTCTGCAAAAAGACTCCCTCCAGAGATTTCTATGTGGCTCAACATAGTAGGAGTTAAAGTCTTTGTACTGGCTTGGAGACTTCTAAAGAATGCACTTCTCTGATCTTGTCTCCTTGTATCCTGAACTACATTAAAACATCAAACACCTTCCTACCTCAATACCTTTGCACGTCTTCTCATGGAACCTTCTCACCATGTACCTACAAGACTTACTCCCTCACTGCCCTCATGCACACGTACCCTGACCTCAGTGGTCTTCCTTGGTGTTTCTTATAGAGGAGCACCTTGTCCTTAACACTGGGCACACAGTCCTGCCTCACACCTGTTTCCTCTCAGCTTTATGTACTGGCCATGTCTGTGACATCTGAGCCCCGCCTAAGACAGAAGCATCACACAAGCTGTATGTCCACAGCTACAGAGGGACCAGCACCGAGCAGGTATTCAAATAGAGAAACAGAATAAGTAAAAGAGCACTACTTCAAGTGAATTTGAGACATCTCCTACTTCCTATGGCACATGCAGGTGTTCAATCAAACGAAATCGTGGTAACCATTCGGAAAGGAGCCATGCCAAGGATACGGAGCTTAGCACCAACCAGTCTCATGCCTGTTACCAGTCTGGTGTAAGGCGTGGGTGAGTCCTTCACCTCAAGTGGCTAAGATGCTTTATCAAAAGACGGACTTTATCACACTCTCCTCTAGCTTAGCAGAGGTTGGTCAGGAAGTGGGGATGCACCTGAAAAAGCCAGGCTGCACCTTTGAAGCCTTGCCTCACCTCAGATGCTCCCAGCCACTGAGAGTGCACATTTAGCACTAATTGCCTTTTTCAGTCTGTTTCTGCCCTTTGCCAACATGTCCCCAGGACGCCGTCTGCAAAACAAAAAAAGTGGCTATGCAGCTTCTTTGAGAAAGGCAAACAGAGCCCCACTTCAATTCACCGCTCACATAAACATCCTACCTGCTGGGGACTTGGACTCCAGCTAGAAACAGGCCAGGTAACCACACATTTATTCTCTGTTGTTTACAAGTGGGGGAAGCTGCTGGCCTGGCCGCTTGGCCTTTATGTTGGCCAAGGGCCAGGAAGTTAAAGCGCCAGGGCAAAGGCACATTGCACACGTACCTAGAAAAGCAAATATCAGAAGACACATGTCGTGACCCTAAGAGCCATCAAAGGCACAGAGCTCTGCCATGGGCCTCACGGTTTGGTTGTCTTCCAAAGAGCAGCAGCACATTAAGCTGGGCCATTAACTCAAATGACAGGTATCAGATTTATTTCATTGGCAGATGGAAATTAACTTGAGAAAACTCAACCAACACATATTTAATTTCATTTATTTTTAATTACACAAGGAGTACGTGAATAAACTTTCACTACAGACATTCAGAAAATACAAATTAAAGAAGAACTTCCTGAGTTCTAGGGAAAGTAGCTCAGTTGGCAGTACAGTTGGCTAGCCTGCAGGAGCATGGTCATACACACCTGTAATTCTAGCACTCAGGAAGTAGAGGCAGGAGAAGCAGAGGTGTAAGGTCACCCTTGGCTACTTGGCAAAGAGTTCAAGGCCTGCCTGGGCTACATGAGATCCTGCCTCATAACAAACAAGCAAATGAAAAGAAAAGAAAAAAGTTCTCTCAACTGATTTTCCCGTAAAGATCAATATGAAGTAAGTCCAACCATATCAACACCAGTTCCATTCCTCATCACTAGCTGAGTCACAGTCAGAGAGGGTCAAGTCAAGACGGAAAAGGCAAGGAAGAGTCCATAATAGTAGTAATGCGGCTGGGACTCCTCCTGTCTCTATGGACCAGGACACAGACAGCATGGGCCAGAACCATGGCCAGCTAGAACTCCCTGTGGTCCTAGCTCTGCAGGCGATGCTGCCATGTCCAGAAAGGTTTCATGACTTATGAAACTGCACCATGGGCTAGGTACCAATTGTTCAAACACATGAACCTGGAGAGGGTGGCATTTCACCCTCAACACTGCAGGACCGTGTTTATGAAATCAGATGGAGAGAGACGCTGTGTTGGGAATAAGACTTCAACTTCTACAAAGCAGAGAGAAATGGCAGGCTTCGCTCAACTCAAATCACTTGTGAGGCATCCTCGGGTCTTTGAGAGAGGCTGGTATGCATCCCTGTCCCAGGAATATTCAACCACCTTTGCTGTGTGGCTTGTGCATCTAGTCTCTTGTGTAACTCTCAAGGTTAGACATGAATTTGGTCTGCTGGTGTGTTTATGGTGTTTGAACTGCTAAGCATGTGATTTGTCTAGAGTTTTGTGTACAGGAATGAGAGAACACTTGATCTTTTCACCTTTCTGGATGGGTAGCAGATTCCTCGAACACCATCCATGGGGTAGTCTGACACTGCACTCTGGTTTTGAAAGACAATCTTTACTGTATGCTAGCTCTCAGATACTCACCTGTGACTTTTCTGGGGTGTGTTATATATTCCTTTATTATACATACACGTGTGTGTGTGTGTGTGTGTGTGTGTGTGTGTGTGTGTGTGTATTCAACTGTGCCTTCCTTTCCAGAACTCAAGAATATGACAAGAATGATGTCCAATACCGTACGTACATTTTCCACTACTATACTGATATGGACAGCAGGTGCCTGCCTCAACCTCCACTAACACAGGCTGAAACTATGTCTTCACCATGAACACCTCTATTCGGATTCAGAATTCGGAATTCAGCATCTCTGAAAAGTCCTTACTCTCAGCTTCTAAGAGACTCCTTGGCTAGCAGGGACACTATCCACCTCCCATCCCTGCCTCAGTGAGAATATGCACCGACAAGGCTAGCCCCACACATCCACTCCATTCTCACCCACCCTCAGCATCAGGAGCTTCCTGTTCTGGAGACTTTCCCTGATATACTAAAGGTCCTCTGGAGGGCTCAGTGATTGGATTTTCTATTTTCCTCTCTCCTTTTCCCAGCATCATTTCCCCTGGAATCGGGGGTAGTATAAGGGGGCACTCTCCTCCTCTTGAATAGAGGGTTGGAATGGAATGTTCCTGTTGTCCAGCCTCACTCTTCAGCAGACAGTGCCTCACGAGCCTGGACATAGCACCATCAAGATGGATCAGGAGTCTCAGAGACCCCGTCTCCTCCATTCTCAGAGCCAAGGCCTCTGTTCAATACCCAAGAACTTACAGGAGGTGCAAACATTTGTTTGTTTACCTTTGCAAGCTGGGAGAAGGCATCCATACAAAACGTTTCTGAGAATTAGTGATGTTATATGTGCTTAGCTCGGATACCATTTCCCTCTCGTTCTTCGGTAGCTTAGACCATGCCCAAGGACACACAACGTCTCTTCTGAAGTTCCACTGGCTCTTCTCACTCTCTCCATAGCATTGGTTTTCGTTTAAATTAGCTCCAGCTTTTTGTTGTTGCTGTTGTTGTTGCTTTTTGTTTTTTGGGTTTTTTTTTTGGGAGGGGGGGATGGGTGTCGTCATTATTGTTTCCTGTAAGGAAGGCTTCTTCTTTGCAGAAAATGTAATTGTTTGTTTGCTTGTGATATTTTGGAGACAGGGTTGTGTTCTGTAGCCCACGCTGGACTTCAACCGCAGTCCTCGTGCCTCAGCCTCCTAAGTGCTGGGTTTACAGGAGCCTACCCTGCCCGCCAAATTGCATATTTGAATGATAGTGTTGGTCTCTGATTGGGATTCATCTTCTCTTGACTGTCTCATGGAAACTGAATCAAGGCCACCGGCAGAGAGTGGTCTCTGTGTGTGCTGTGTGTGTGTGTGTGTGTGTGTGTGTGTGTGCTCTGTGTGTGTGTGTGCTCTGTGTGTGCTCTGTGTGTATGTGTGCTCTGTGTGTGTGTGTGTGCTCTGTGTGTGTGTGTGTGCTCTGTGTGTGTGTGTGCTCTGTGTGTGTGTGTGCTCTGTGTGTGCTCTGTGTGTGTGTGCTCTGTGTGTGCTCTGTGTGTGCTCTGTGTGTGTGTGCTCTGTGTGTGCTCTGTGTGTGCTCTGTGTGTGTGTGCTCTGTGTGTGTGTGTGTGCTCTGTGTGTGTATGTGTGTGTGTGTGCTCTGTGTGTGTGTGCTCTGTGTGTGCTCTGTGTGTGTGTGCTCTGTGTGTGTGTGTGTGTGTGCTCATGCTCTCTCGAACTCACACTTGTCTTCCTGCACGTGTCCATGTGTGTTTTATCTATCTATCAATTTGATTTGTTTCTACTCTTCCACATTTGACGCTGTGAAAAATACAGCTGTGAACATGAGATTACCAATACCTTTTTGAACACCCCGGCTTCAGTTTGGGGGTTTTAAATAAGAAGCAACATTTCTACAGGTTGGGGATTTAGCTCAGTGGTAGAGTGCTTGCCTAGCTCAAGGGGGGGAAAAAAAAAAAAGAAGTAACATTTCTGAGTCATACAGTGCCCCGTGACCGTGTGTTTACCTATTGAGAAAATGCTCAATCTAGAAATGGAAATCTTAACAAACAACTGTCCATAGCGTGAAAGTATCCAGATACAAGATCACAGAGCAATGTTTATTTCATACCAGAGAGAGAGAGAGAAAGATTGTGGGGGGCATGGGGGTGTGGATGAGCACATTCTGTGTTGGGAGAATCGCACCAAACCCAGCAAAGGGCAAATGGCTGATCCTTTCCTTCTTTCCCTTACATGAGATGCCAAACTTGACCTCCCCAGGATAGAGGCCATGTGCTGACTTTCCCTGCTGCTTCAAGTTCAGACAAGAACAGATGACAACACTTTCTTTTCCTCTTCCTAAGGGCTCATGGAGCATGCACATATGGTCCCTGGAGTCATTCTGAAGGGAGCCTTCTAACCCTGAAAAATGTTTTAAAGAGGGGGAGGGGCTGGAGAGATGGCTCAGCCATTAAAGGCTAGGCTCACAACCAAAATATAAGAGGGAGAGGGTGTGGAGAAAGAAAGAAATGGCACAAGGTTTTTAAGATGACCTATGACCTCATGGATAGAGCCAAGCATCTTCTGCATGTTATACTTATGGCCTGCGGTTCAGATAGAGGTCACTGATACATGACGGGTGACATACTGGGGAATCTCAGAGCACGTACTGATGATGCCTTGACTGCAAGGAGCCTGGCTCTGCTCAGTCAGGAAGCATCCAAACAAGCATCCTGCCTGTGAGTGTGCTGAAGGGAGAGCCTCCCATCACATTCCTGAGAAGCAAAACAGAAATCACAGGGTAATGAGAGAAGAGAGTCAGTCACACACCCAACTTTCACCTTTACTCTGCAGGTGCAGGGAAAGCCCACGGTGTTAGCCACAGAGTCTGCATAGAACAGCCTGAAGCAGCAGCCCAGGAGTATGAATGGCCAAGAACCGCTGATAGAGTCCTACTGTTCATTTTATCCTCATTCTCTGGAGAGTTGTCTCCATAAATAGCTGTTCCACATAATTTTCTTTTATTTTGGCAGCGCGGAGACGGGGAGGGCTGGTGGGGATTGAACTCAGGACTTTCCACATGCCAGGCAAATATGTTATATCTCATCTATATCCCCAAAATTCTTTCCTATTTTTATTTTGAAATAGAGCCTCACTGAGTTTCCTGGAATAGATTTGATATTACTCTGTAATCCAGGCAGGCCTTGAATTTATGATCCTCCTGACTCGGTCTCTGGAGTTCCTGAGATAACAGGATCACCAGGCTCTGCCTCCACAAATATCCTAAAGAGTGTAAATTCTTCCTTTAAAAAAACATGGTGATCCCTTACTAAGAAAGCTGGCCTCTATAATGTGTCATTTCACACCCATGCCTATACACAGAACTAAATAAATAAATAAATAAGTTGAGTCATCGAATGAGCTGTTACAATTTAATAGAAAACAAAATCTTGACCTTAGCTCCCCAAACATGTTTTTTGTGTAGTAGGAAGTAGATTTTGACACACAGAAATATGAGACATCATTCCACTCTATTGTTAAATACAAAGAGGCTCTTACCCTTTTCAAAACAAATCAAGACTATATAGCAGTAGTTTCTTGTTCTAAGAATGTACAGAAATAGAGAGCATTAAAATTAAATGCACTAGTTATTTAAATAAAGCTGCCTTCCTCTCACTACCAGGTACTAAGCAGAAGCAGGTGAGAAGCTGATTGCACCCTCAGCCCAACACCTGCCCAACCCAGTTCATGGAACCTGGACTAGTATTGATAGGGAATGATACAGCTAATATCAGCGTGTATGAACCAAGTCTCCATTGTTCTCTACGGCTGGGAAACTCCTTAAAGCACAATTTAACAGTATGTAAATCAAAAGCCCTTCTGACTGAGTCATCCTTTTGGTGGGTCCAGGAAATAAAATAGAAAAATATTAGCCTGTGCCATGCATAGTACTCAACTGCACAATACATTGAGTTCATTGTTGAGTAACTGACATGTTCACATGACATAGTTACAGTGATGAGGATTAGGGCTATTTGAAACATACAAGAAGGTTCCAAGAACTGAGCAATGTAATTCAGAGATCGTGTGGATCCCCATTGGAGAATGGATTACAGAATCTGACTGCCATTCCTGAGCTACTTCCTGGGAGATACATCTCCATCTCTGGTCCCCTAAGGCACTATTCAGACTTTTCTGGATAAATGTGTGTGTGTGTGTGTGTGTGTGTGTGTGTGTGTGTGTGTGTGTGTGTGTGTGGAGAGAGAGAGAGAGATCACTTTTCTCTTTCACACATCTTGGGCCATAGAGATGAGTGTGGGTAATGGATAGAGAGCTCTGTGACCTGTACCCTCTCCTCCCTCATAGTCCAACAGAACAAGCCTCCCAGTTTCAAATGCATAACTGATATTTCCAATGTGATTACCACCTATGAAGCAGTGGTGAGTAGGAAGAGTATGAGCAATAACCTCCACTACTGAGCACTTGTGTGCCCGTCTAGGTATGCACCACACATTCTGCACCAGACAGCAAACATAAATACAAGCCACATAAAGATAGCAATGCCATTAAATAATCATAGCAAAGGGTCCCACCACAATACTCTCATGAGCCACTGGCACATATGGGAAGTAGCATTGAGGACCAGCCTCTCAGAACTGAATTGTGCTCTACCTGGCAGGGGTGTTTTGCTTGACCTACTTATTAATTACAACACTACTGCTTTGCATTAGTCACTTTTCTGTGGCTGTCATAAAACACCATGACCAAAAGCAACTTATGGTTAATTTTAAAAAGTTTATTTTGGCTTGTGGTTCCAGAGGGTAAGAGTCCATCATAGCAGAGAGGCATGGCAGCAAATGACAGGTACTCTGGAAACAGATCACATTCTCAGCTGCAAGCACAAAGAAGAAATTGTAAACTATTACTAGGGTGAGGCTGTGAACTCCCTCCCCCCTGTGACTTCTTCCAGCAAGGCTGTACAACCTAAGCCTCCCCAAATACTGCCACCTAGGGACTAACTATTCAAATACCCTACCTGAATCCATGACAAGACATTTCTCATTCAAAGGGAGGAATTGAGGCACTGTCAGAAAATACTGAACCAAAGCCCAGAAGGTAAACACTGAACCCTATAGCTCCATGTCTTGTATCTTTACTTCCAAAGGGCTCAAAGGCTCTGTCCCTCAGCTTTGATGCCTGCACCACACTTCTCTCTCTTGGTCTGCTTCCACCCCCTACGTGCAGATCTCCTTAGCATACATTCCATGCCATGTCCAATGTTGTGTGGCTTCCACTCTGACAGGGGCTTTACTTTCACACTTTTCATGCAAGAGCCTCCTACAACCTATTGTTCTCTCAGCTCTTCACATAAAGAGCCCCTCCCAAACACTGCCTGGCCCCAGCAGCTCCCTGAACCTGCAGAGGAAGAATTCATGACTCCTTCACTCTTTCATCCTCCATATCTCTAAAGCCAGTACCACATGGATGGCACTGCCAAGTTGGTCTGCTTCCTTAGGACAGAGGCCAGCCTCCTTCAATCATATTCAGCAGTAGCACTTTCATTCCGTTGCTTTCTGGGAGCAAAAAAAACCACCCTAGGCTCTCTTTCAAATGTTAGAGGCTTATCTGGGGAGGGTCTGTCCCTGATGGCCTCTCTCACTTGTCACAGTACAGATCAGGGGTTCTCTCAGTAACTGGGCTTCTGTCCCCAGATCTGGCAGCAACATTAAGATTCCTGGTTTTCCTTTTCTCTATAAAACATACATTTTGTACTTCTTGCTGCTCCATTGGCCTTTTTTCACTATACACCTGAATAAGTATTATCAATAATAAACATCCCAGAAACTCAATATTATGCAGTCTTCAAATTTCTTCTGCCAAAAAAGTTTATTCATTACTTTTAAATTTAAAATCACGCAAGCTTTCAGGACAGAAGCAAAAAGCAGACATATTTGTAGATTGTTGTTGTTTTGTTTTGTTTTGTTTTACTCTTTGGGGGTCCACCACCCAACTCCCAATAAATACATGGAGACTTACTCTTACTTATGAATGCCCAGCCTTAGCTTGGCCTGTTTCTGGCCAGCTTTTCTAACTTAAGTTATCCCATTTCTCTTTAACTATGTTTTGCCTCCAGGCTTTTTATCCTTCTTTATTCTAAATATCTTTCTTCCCCTGCTACTTCATGGCTGGCTGTGTGGCTGTGTGGCTGTGTGGCTATGTGGCTGGCCCCTGGCATCCTCCTCTCCTTCTCCTTTTCTTGCTCTGTGGTCTTCTCTCAAGCCTATATTTCTTCCCTTCTTTATTCTCTCTTGCCTGGAAGCCCCACCTATTTCTCTCTCCTGCCTAGCTATTGGCCATTCAGCTCTTTATTAGACCAATCAGGTGTTTTAGGCAGGCAAAGTAACACAGTTTTACAGAGTTAAACAAATGCAACCTAAAAGAATGGAACACATCTTTTTATTATTAAACAAATATTCCATAGCATAAGTTAATGTAACACATCTTAAACTAATATTCCCCAATATGTATTATTTGTCTAACCATTATATGAATAGCCTCTAGCCCAGATGCTAACATCATTTCTCTCTGAAACTTCCTGAGCTGGGCCTTCATAGTCCACATTGCTCTCAGAACTACTGTATTCCAAGATTCTACTAAAATGGCCCTTTTAGCTTATTTTATTAAATCACTCTGCTAATCTAAGGCTCCGAACTCTTCCATGTTCCTCCAAAAATCAGCATTGTCAGGCTCTTATCAGCAACAATACACTCCCTGCTATGAACTTCTCTATTACCTATTTTTCTATTGCTGCAATAAAAGACCATGACTAAGCCAACTTATAGAAGAAAGAGCTGGTTTGGGCTTACAGATCCAGAGGGATAGGAGTAAAGGCAGCAGGGAAGTGTGATAGCAAGCATTGGTCATGGTGGCAGATACACAAAGCTGAGAGATCGCACCCACACCACCAAGGGTGGACCAGCAAGAGTGAACTGAAAGTAGAGCCCACCTCCAGTGACACTTCCTCTAGCAAAGCTGTACCTTCTAACCCTCACTGAACAGCGCCACCAACTGGGGACCAGGTATTCAAACATGTGAGCCTATTGGGGACATTTCTCAAACAATCACATAGCTTAAGAAGAGTCAGAAAGCCCATCTCTGTGAATCATATTGGAGGGTTTTTTTGTTTGTTTGTTTTGTTTTTGTTTTGTCACTAGTGATGCTGGTAACCATGTGTTTTACTCAACAAATTTTTCAGAAATTATTTCATGTAATCATCAAACATGAGTTTTCAACATCAGAGACTCAACTATACCAAGTACCTTAGCAACAAATGGTGAAATTATGGATGTTGTCCTCCCCACTAGGCTGGCTGAGTTGTCCTTTTTTTTTGAGTAATTATATTTTATAAATATTCCATGTGGAGGAATGAATACATACAACAAGAAGTATCAAAAGCCAAAAGGCAGCAGTGGGTTTTGTTACAGCTTCAGTTTAAATGTTATAATACCAATTGTATTATATTTTAGTAAGTCAAGGTTAGATGTTGACATACTGTAGTCAACAACTATGAACGTAATTATAAAAAAGCAAATAGATGATGTTAATTTAGCGGGGAAATTAAAAATACATTATTTCAAAATAAAGCAAAAATGAAGGAACAAAAGGGAACAAGTTAACAAAGAACACAAAATAAACAGAAAGCAGTGAGGTTATTTCTTTTTCTAAAAATTCATCTTCAGTCCTCTCACTTTCTTCAGTAGGTACGCTAAAGCCACACAGTCACAAATAAAGTGTATAGACTTTAGATGACTCTTCCAGTAAATTTAAGCAGAAATATCATACATAGACTTTTAAATTAGAGCTAGGTTAGCACTAAACTTTACTTGTGGACTGATGGATTTCAACAGGTTACCTCTAATGTATCAGAATGTTTTATATTTAATATGTACAATGAAATTTTAAGGTAGAGGCAAGCTAGTCTCTGCACAAAGCCAAATTGTAAGATGCACAGCCTGCTGTGATACTTTGGGAAAGGGGGACATGGGGGAAGGAGGAAAATACCTTGTTTTCTAGCCTGTTGTTAGCTAACGAGGAATTCTTTCACATGCAGAAGTTTCTATCAATCCCATCTGCAGCCAAGTGATCTCATAGCACATCACCCAGCCCTGTCGATCATCTTATCTACCAAATTTAACAACAAATAAGTGGCCATGATGTGCTAGGTGCATTTCCTTGTGGTTTATTTACAGCATTCAAATTTTATTTTCATCCTTTCTTCACCATCAAATCCTGGCTGAGGTCTATGGAATAAAAAGAAAGTGTGATGAAAATTTGTTAGGTCACTGTCCAAAGAGGTTTGACCAGGTTTCCTCCCACCTGAAAAGCATCTTTTCCCCTATCCTCACTGTCTCTTATTATTTTTAGTTTCTGCCAATCTGATGTGTGGAATAGAATCTCACTGTCATTTGTATTTTCTTTTTCTGGAGATGAGTGGGTTTTTTATATGTCCATTTGGGCAATTCAGGAATTTTGTTCTACAAACTATTTGTTTACATGATTTGGCCCTTTTTGTAGTGAAATTATTTGACATCCTGTTGTCAATTTTTAAATGTTCTGTATTATATATAGGTATATATTGTAAATATCTTCTGTATATACTCCCAACCCTTTTCTTCTCTACTTTTTAAGAGTATAAAGGTTTAATTGACCCTTGCTTATTTATTCTTTTTAATTTTCTTTGAGATAGAAGTGGTCC
Organism: Onychomys torridus; assembly: GCF_903995425.1. Taxonomy (NCBI): domain Eukaryota; kingdom Metazoa; phylum Chordata; class Mammalia; order Rodentia; family Cricetidae; genus Onychomys; species Onychomys torridus. The sequence goes on along the minus strand of NC_050443.1, from coordinate 49,097,356 downwards.
TGGCTATCCTTGAACTCATGAGTCCTCCTACTTCAGTGTTGGCATTATAGTCATGTGTTCCCAAGCCTGGCTCCAAGAACACAGAGCTCAATTGCTGTTTCCTTGATGGTAGAGATTGTACTCGAGGTCTTGAATATGTTGGGCATGCTCTCTACCACTGAGATACATCCCGGCCTTTGTATTTTTTTCAGACAGGATCTCATAAAGCAGCCCAGATGGGCTTGAAATTTAGTCTTCCTTTAGCTTCAGAGTGCTATAATGACAGGCATGGGCCACCACATCCAGCTGAACTCATTTTCAAATTATCATCTGCTCAGTGTTCCCAGCAAGATATTTTGTTATGATGCATGCAAACTCATGGTGTGTTTTGATCCTATTCACATCTCTACTTTTTTCAGGCCACTTTATGCACATATATATATTCCACCCAAAGATCACAAAGAGATATTTTCCTATCTTTGTGACACACTACACTTTTGTAAAAGAAAAGTACATTTTTTTTCTCTTTATTCTCTGTGGGGTCAGCTATCATAGAAACACATACATACACAGTCCTTAGTTTTCCCCATTAGATAACCGTGAACTTCAGAGAAATTGTTTAGTTAGTTCAAGCTGCTCCTTTTATTTCTATCCTCTTATAATGTACAGACAAACTGCTTCTGTGTATTTAGACATTTCTTTCTCTGTGATGCACCCAGGCTTGGATTTCCTGCTTGTGTTTATTTCATGCTGATAAACCCTGTGTGTTCTGCAAGACTGTTCTAATCCTTTTTGGAATGAAGTAGAGCATAAATAAATAAAAGTCTCATCTCAGGAGCCGCCTCTCTCCGTGCCGGAGTGTTCAGGCCCTGGGCCTGTGGGGACTCCACTTAATAAATTACTGATTGTGTGTATCCTGAAGGTAATGGAGCTTCAGAGGTGCAGAACAAACCACCAGAGAGTTGTTTAAGTACTAGGAAAATCTGGCCTGATACATTATTCCAGATCTATATTTATGTTCATGGCTTACAAAGCACCCCAGGGCCCACTGGGATAAGAAAAGCTGCATGGATCTAAGAAAATATTATTAAATGGATTTATTTGGGGTTGCAAAAAGAGTGTGCAGCTCTCTGGAGAACCACTGGAGGGGAGTGAATTATCTTCTGCAATCTTTAACACTTGTCTCCTTAACAGTCTCTTGTTGCACCCCTGGTGCCCACCCTGATAGTGCCAGTTAATCCTGTTGCTATAGTTACAACAATTAATTATGTGCTTAACTAGCCTTACTAGTACATTGCAGTGATTCAATTAAAAAGTGATTTTGTTTCCCTACCCGTAAGCTTTGAAGACTGGCCATAACGTGGGTTGAATGAGTCCCAGAAGCTGTTCAGTTTTTTTGGTGGCAGCATCTTTGGCTAGAACTTGATGGGACAGGACACCATTGTCCTGACAGAGCTTTTGGTTACCAGGGCCAAACCATTTGAAAGACTGACTCCAACAGCTGAGTGAATCATAAAATGAATACCCTGTGGGCATCAGCTACTTAGAAGGGGTTTTAGCCCCGTCTTAATTTTAGGAATGCATTTAAATATTAATGGGAATATATACGGTCCTACATTAGTGGCTGTGGCAACCCTTGGTCTGACACTTTGGAAGCCTCAGAGTCCTCAGTAGCTGTGCCATATGATGGGAATTGCCTTAGAGGCCAGGCAGACTTAGGGACAGGGAAACTCAGAGCTCCAAAGTGACTGAGACTGCAGTCTTCAGGGGTTTCTAGTTGGAAAGACAGCACTGTTCCTGACCACCAACATCCGAGGGAGCACCTGACAGCTTCATTGTAGGAACCAAAGTTTTGAAGAGACTTCTTTTTATTTTTTTCCCAATCATAAAAGACTTCCCATCCACAAAACTAACCCTCATTTTCTCTTGTCTACATATTTTAAATAATTTCCCATTACCTTGGCCCCATGATAATGACAGCTAATACTGGTGAACGTGGACAGACTAGCATGTGGTCTATGTGGTTGTTTCTGTCCTTTGATTTTCCAGATACAGAAACTGAGTCTGTCAAAGCACAAGGAGTCGGAGCTGGGTGGCAAAGCACTGTCACACCTGACTTCCTGCTCTGTCTTTAGTTTTTTATTCTCTCAACTCCTCCAAACACCATTTCATGCGAACCTTCCTCCCTTAAGGACCTCATGGTCTCAATCAAGCTCCTGTCTCCACCTTTTGGAGAGTGTCTCCACGACCTAACCTGACCCTCCTTCATCAGCCCAGGCCACTTTCCCTCCTTGTCCTTCCCCACACTACTGTGTGTTCAGAACTACCCCTTCACTGTGCCTGTCCTAACCATCTTAGCTCTGACACAGGAAACACCTTCTCTTCTGCCATGAAACCCTGAAACTTTCATTTTTGTTTGATCCTCAACTCTCTCTTCCTAGACTCCTTACAGTCACTGACTTACCTTGGCCTGGTGTCACATAATTTCATGGCCATTTCTCTGTGACCGAAGTAGATAGCTCATGAGGTCAATGTTGAATGAAAGTAAAAAAAAAGAAACTATTCTTTGCCACAAGCCACTCTGTGGATTTGACAAGAAACATGGACTTCCCCTTCAGCTTGTCACATGGCTTTGTCTTCCTCTAGTATACATCTGTATAGCAATGTAGGGGTTCTGTGCCATCCCCCTCAGCACAAGAATTTGTCCAGACCTCCTGGACTCTGGCCTCCAGAACAATTTTTCTGTAATTCAGTCAGATAAGGCATTCACCTATGCCCTCTGTAGACTTGTCCTATGTTGGGTACAAAGTCAACGCATGGTAGGCACTGAATGCATTTTATTTCTAAGTTAGAATTGGTTTCTTCACAATGAGATTATTATTTTCTTCTGCAGGCATTCTTCTAATTGAAAGAAATATTTCTGAAATGGAAGTGTGTGTGTGTGTGTGTGTGTGTGTGTGTGTGTGTGTAAGAGGGTAGATGTTTACATATGCACCCACAGAAGGAAGACTATTTTATGTTGTATGGGGATTTTTCTCAGTAATTTAAGAGATATTTATTAAGTGTCTTATATCTGCAAGGCACTGTGTAGGTGTAAATACTATGTATCTCCTAAATAAATATTCATTAAAGAGTTCATGTGAATATTCATTAAAACAAGTAGATGAATTATTTACCCAATTGGGGGCCATTATGAGCTCAGAGAAGAAAGCAATACTTTTTGTTACCTGTGTGTCCCCTGAATGTCTAACAAATGTTTACTGTGTGATGGACAACAAAGGGGACTGAGAAATGCAAGACAGGTAATACTTTAGGCAATGAATTCCTGTGGAAGCAGATCAACTTCTCATGGTTGGTGGCAGGGTAGGGAGGTTGGAAAGAAGATGCTCATGAGCTACATTCATCCTGCTGGGTCTTAAGCCTATATCATCATGTGCTGGCTCTGTCTAAACTAGGCAGAACCCAAGGCCACTGGAGCTAGGAGATACTTCCCTTGGGATCCTCCTAGAAAACATACTGGCTTCAAGTGCAGCCATACACTTGACTGTGACTTTCAAATAATCCAAGAGCCCCTCCCCCACTATATACACATACCCATTCACTAACAAAGATATGCTTCCAGAAGTCAGAGAAGTCTCCTAACTGGTCCAATCTGATCCCTGTGGGAGACAAGTACAGCCCATCACCAAGAGATCCCTGGAGACAACAGAGGCACCTGTCCAGGTAAACTCCATCATGCTGACCAATTGCAGTGTGGTTCTCTACTATTGCCAAGGGGTTACAGAGCCCCTTGTCTGATTTTCATTACTTAGGCTTATATAGAGATGGGCTTAATCTCACAAACCCAGCTAAAGGAAAATAAAAAGGGAACAAGTCTCCGAGAGTTAGCTGGTTCGAGGTGAGCTGCTTGAAGGTCATCACAGATGGACTCCTCTGTCATCATCAGCTTGAGGCCCCACCTCCTGTGCCTTTGGTTACTCATTAGTTTTTAGGAAGGAGACAGTCTCACAATAAATCCTAAGCATTTGAAACACCACGTGAAGGAACAAAGGAAGGGACATGACAATTTCTCAATATTTAAGATAGCGCACACAGGAGGAAGGTGGCTGCCGCAGGTTTGCAGAAGCCCTGTAAGCAAAGACAAAGGCTTCTGCAGAGCATGGCCATTTTTAAAAACCAATTTTTTTGTTTTTATTTGTTGTATTTCTTTCACTTAAAATAAGTCTACTCTGTCACATGATTTGGGGATTTAAAAAAAGTGGGGTCCAATTTGTCTCTCTAGATTTTGAATTGAGACACAGAATTTTTTGCCTAAAAAATGCATACAATTGTTCTCTCCCTTAAGAGTTCATCTCAATAAACCTGTCAAACACCAAGGTAGAAACTGACCGCTTAGGAAATCTCTTCATTGCAGAGATTTAAAAATAATACTAACCTTCAGCATGTTGGGGTCACAAGGGCCCCTCTGCCATTGCCCGTTCTCACTCTATGAGAGTTCTTTTCTCGGCAATGGTCCCTTCTCATCTCTTACTACTCTGTAATAAGTTCTTGGTATTCTACACCACCCTGTGGTTGCACCATCATATTCCTCCCCAGCCAGCTCGTCAAATACCGAGAAGCAGCTCAGCAGAGGAGAACTCACCCATGGGTCACCTCAGGCTCATTGTTGTGATGGGCTCAGCACTGACACTCCTGAATGGTCTTACTGCCCAAATATTCCTTTTGTTAAACACTGAGTCCATATTGGGAATCCACCCTGTATTTTATCTATTCTCTCTGTTGGGACATGTGCTACAAGCTGACCTGGAGTCTTAGATACTGGGAACCTTCCTTGTCTACCTTCTCTCTGTTCACACAGCCAGTTTCCAGTTATGGCAGCCAAATGTAGAAGGTGCTCCCCCACTGGAAGTCCTATCTTTGTCCACTCTGAATCTTGAGTATGTGCTATTGAGTCAATCAGGCTAAGTACTTCTTCTCTTGCCTTGCACATCATGGGTTGTTTCTCTGGAGACTCCCTGGTCCTTCACATAACCTCAACCCCATCCTTCCTTTCTCTACAGCTATAGAAAGCTTGGGTAAAATATTCCTATAACTATGACTTAAGCCAACCAACCAAAGGGAACTTCATTTAGTCACCCAGGTTTATAAGGGGAGAACTACCTATGTGGGTTTACAAATGGCCTGGACTGTTCTCAAAGACCTGCATCAGAGGCTGATGTGACAGAGAGGCATCTCTATGAACTGAATGGTGTTCCCTTATATGCATCCACATCTACTTGTATTTTGACTAATTATTAGTATTAATTGCTGATACTGAGCTGTATCAAGTACTTCCCTGATGTGATAAAACATCATGACCCAAGCAACTTGTGGAAGGAAGAATTTACTTAGTCTTACAGGTCCAGAGTGTTCGAGTCTATAATGGTAGAGACAGTGTGGTAGCAGGTAGCAGGCTCCAGGCATGGCTGCTGGAACAGGAAGCTGAGACTGTAAAGTAAAGCGAGAAAGCAAAGTAAGAGAGGCTAATCCCAGTGCTCAGGAGGCAGAGGCAGGTGGATTTCTGTGAGTCTGAGGCCAGGCTAGGCTACATAGTGAGACCCTGTCTCAAAGAAAAAGATTATATAAGGTCATAGGGTGGAGCCCTAATGAGACAAGGTTCAGCATCCTTAGGTGAAGGGACAGAGACATCAGAGGGCTTGCTTACCTTCTCTCCATCAGCAGACATAGTAAACAGATAGCTATCTACCCACGTGGAGCACCCACATCACAACCCAAATTGGAAAGACCATGATATCAACTATCCACCATCAAGAACTATTAGAAGTGAGTGCCCATCACTCAGGCCACCCAGTCTGGGGTGTTCTATTATGTCTGCTCACCACCCTAGGGTGTAAACCCTGGTCAGAAAGCAGGGGAATTTGGGGACCACATGGTGTGCTAGGTGCATTTGCTTACACTACTTATAAGGTTACCTCAGTAACCTTCCATATCTGCATATCTATCCTCAGGTTACCTTCTGTAGGACTGGATTTATGTATAGATACTGTCAAATTTGACTTTGTCATGGAATATTTTGTCTTCTCCATCTATGGTGATTGACAGTTTTGCTGGGTATATTAGTTTGAGCTGGTATTTGTGGTTTCATAGAGTCTGCAACACATCAGTTCAGGTCCTTCTGAATTTTAGGTGTGATTCTAATAGGTCTGCCCTTATATGTTACTTGGCCTTTTTCCCTTGCTGCTTTTAATATTCTTCTTTGTTCTGTAAGTTTAGTGTTTTGATTATTATGTGGAGAGAAGATTTTGATCCAATCTTGGATCTGATCCAATCTATTTGCTGTTCTGTAAGCTTCTTGTACCTTTGGAGGCATGCCCTTCTTTAAGTTGGGAAAATTTTTGTCTATGATTTTGTTAAATACATTCTCTGGGGGGTTTTTTTGGTTTTTGTTGTTTGGGTTTTTTTGTTGTTGTTGTTGTTTTGGGGGTTTTTGTTTTTTGTTTTTTGTTTGTTTGATTGTTTGTTTGTTTGTTTTTGAGCTGGGTTTCTTCTCCTTCCTCTATTCCTATTATTCTTATGTTTGGTCTTTTCTTAGTGTTCCAGATTTCCTGGATGTTTTGTGTTAGGGATCTTTTGGATTTAACATTTTAAATCTCTGGTTGCTGGGTTCCTACCTCCACTGATGTTAATAAGCCAAATCAAACCAAATTAATAAATTCAGGTTTAATTGAATTTAGAGAAAAGCAATCCTGGGTGACCCTTAGGAAGGCAGGGGAAGGGTCATAGAGGAGAATCACAGGGGAAGAGTCGCAGGGGAAGGGTCACATGGCAAATATGGCCACTAGGCCTTAAGTACCCTGTAGGTGTGGTCTTGAGGATCCCAGGGAGGGACTGGCTTTTGGTGGGCTTTGAGAGGACAGAGGTCTAGAATGGGAGGGCAGCTCTAGGGGAAGGACTTCTGTTTGGTGGGCTTTGAGGGGGCGGGTATTGGTGAAATTATTAAGGCCACTCCACATAGTTAAAAGGGAGGTTTATGTTGTGTGGTAACTTACAAATGAGGGGATAGGTTGTAGGGTCTGGCAAAGGTATGGCGCAGTCTGGTGGTGTTCTCTGGAGCACTCTGCTTGGTCTACCTCCAGCGTCCAGGGTCCCAGAAACAAGAGAGACCTCTCCTCTCAATCCTGGGTCTTCAGCTTCCTCCCTCAGCCCCGACTTGTGGGCGTGACCATTACCGAAGCCTCAATGGGGGTTGGAACTTCCAGGCCAAGGCTGGGATGGCTACGCACTACAGGCGGGTTTGGAGAGAGAGATAGGGAGGGGAGCTGAGATGGACCTTCCACCAGAACACTTAGGTCCAGCATGGCCTCCTGTAAGGCTTCCAGGGTTTGGGGGCCTAGTGTGGAGTCCAGGGGATGGGGTTCACAGTCTGGTGTTGTTGGGCAATGTCTTCATTAGGGTTTCTATTACTGTAAAGAGACACCATGACCATGGCAACTCTTATAAAGAAAATTTTAATTGAGGGGGCTCGCTGACAGTTTCAGAGGTTCAGTCTGTTATGATCATGACAAGGAGCATGGTAGTGTGCAGGCAGAAGTGGTGATGGAGCTGAGTGAGCGACATCTCACAAACAACAGGACATTGACTGACAGTCACACTGAGGGAAGTTTGAGAAAAAGAGACTTCAAAGTCCCCTCCCACAGTGACACACTTCCTCCAAGAGAGCCACACCTCTTAATAGTACCATTCCCTTTGGGGACCATTTTCTTTCAAACTACCACAGGCAGGCTTAAAGGGATTATGTGGGTGGTATGTGGTAGCTAACCTGGGGTCCCTAGTACCAGCGTGGCCTCCAGTACAGCTGCCAGGGCTGGTGTTCCTAGATCCAGCCTGTGCTCTGGTAAATCCGAAGTCTGTCTCTGAAGTTGTAGGCCCAGGACATGGAGCCCACAGGAGGAGGTGCAGTCTAGGGTTGTTGGTCAGGTTTTAAGAGGTGTTAGCAGGCAGTGGGTACCTGGCCTCTGGTAAAGTGCTCCTTTGTGTTCTTACACCTCAGTGTTTAAATTATCTTTTTACTAAGTTTGAGAGGTTTCATTTTCATTTATATATGTTTTAGTTTTCTCTAGAGCAATGGCTCCCAACCTTCCTAATGCTGCGACCCTTTATTAACAGTTCTTCATGTTATGATGACCCCAACTATAAAATCATTTCATTGCTACTTCATAACTGGAAACTTGCTACTGTTATGGCTCATAATGTAAATATCTGATATGCAGGATATCTGACATGTGCCCCTTGTGGGGGTCATGACTCACAGATTGAGAATCACTGCTCTAAAGGCAAATAACGAAGAGAATGACTGTATATATGTATATGCATATACATCTGATATATATATTTTTATATGTTCACACATATATACATATCAGAATTTATTACATGAGCTTTAACATAGCAACACTAGTCAAATCTCACTAAAATGCTGAGAAATTGGTTGTTGCTCCTTCCTTGAGGCTACTGCCTCGACAGTCAAGTAGACAGTACTCTCACAATCGCTGTCACTAATGCTGCCAGGCTGCCTCAGCACTCCCAATCTGGTGCCGGAAACTCACCTGGAAGATATCTGGAGAGCCACTGGTCTCTAGTCCACAACGAAAGCTTGGAAATGCTAGTTCCAATATCAGGAATGGAATCAGCAGCAGCAGCAAGAATGGAGGCCAAACAAATAAAACGCAAGATAAACTTCCTGCCACGCCCTTTGTAAATTTGGGCTGCTACCAGAAGATGCCACCCACACTCCACGTGGGTATGGCCACATCAATCAAAACAATCGGGACAGTTCTGCAGCTGAGACTCCATCCTCAGGAGATTCTAATGTGTAGCCAGTTGACATTAAAATGAACCGTAATATCATGCATGGCTGTGTATTTTATTTTATGTTCTGGTTGGTACACACGGAATTGGGTTTTGTTATGGCATTTTCGAGCAGAATTTGTGATTCTTTCCCCTCCTCTTCTCCCCTATGAACTTAAATCCTCCTGGTTCCCATCCACCTCCAGCACCTCTGCCTGCCTTCACGTCTCAAGTGTCTGGTTGCATCCTCACCTTCGTCAACAGAGATGGTACATTTTAAACGACGTATTTAGTCCATTGACAGTTAACATGGCTGCTGATATAGTGAGGGTCTTATGCCACCATTGTGCTTTCATTTTTAAAAAAGATTTTGAATTGTCTTCCAGTTCCATCTAGCTTGCCTCCTTTTCATTTCCTGTAATGACTACACAGTGATTATAACAACCCATTAAAGTCTAATAAAAATGGTTACTTGACCATTTTTCATGCATGAAAGAACTTTGCAAAGTTTAATTCTATTACCTTGCTCTCATATTTTGTATGGTTTTATCTATTCATTCTCTGTGTGTTTAAGTTATTGTTGGTGTATAGATTTGACATTTAAATTTGTCCACATTTTCTGATTTTCTTTATTTCTTGTGTTTCCATATTTTTATTTGAGATAAGCTTTCCTGTCTTAGAAAATTCTTTAATGTTTCTTTTAATGTGTGCTTAAAGGCAATAATTGTTTCAATTTCAGTTTGTCTGAAAGTGTTTGTATTTTCCTTCATTTGAGAGGGAAGTTATTTTACTTGATAGGACTCAAGGTGAGGCCTTTAGGATGTGTTTACAAACAAAGACAGAACCCTCCAGGACAGGATTAGTGCCATAATCAAAGAGGTCCCAGACAGCCTCCTTGTCTTTGAATATATTATAGTTATAGTTTGTTTTTTTTTTAAGAAAAGTCTATCTAACAATGTTTATGCCCAAAATCATACCCAGAAACTGCTTTGACCAAGTAATTGCATTTGTAGCAAATCAGTGGAAATAAATTAAAATGCAGATAAAGCAGCATGTAGCAAGATAAGCATCACATCATTATTTGTAGTGAAAATTGGAAACAAATATAAAGTCTGACATTCAGGCAATTATCAAGTAAATTATGCCCATCTATACAATGCAATATATTGTAAAAGCAATAAAATGATGTTTCTGGGAAAAATTAGTGCAAAAAATCTTTATATTATTATCAAAAGTGACTTCAATATATTGTGTGATATTTAGTTAGATGACAAAGCTATGCCAGAAAACGTCTGAAACTAAAACTGTAACTCAATTAACTGTTGGTTGTAGGTAAGAGTCACTGCTGCATTATTTTTCTAGCATTGGAATTTGTGATTCCTATACATGACTACAGCAGATTCACTTTTCTTTTTCTTTTTAATATGAAATTAGAAAATTTAGATCAAGCTGGGCAGTGGTGGTGCACACCTTTAATCCTAGCACTCGGGAGGCAGAGCCAGGCAGATATCTGTAAGTTTGAGGCCAGCCTGCTCTACAGAGCAATGTAGCATGAACCTTAAGGATCTGGGTATTAGGGTGAATGCTGGAAGATCAGAGAAGCAGAACAAGCCACAGGCACCTCACCTTGCCAATTCCTCAGCTGATCCTGTGTCCTCAGACTGGAAGCCTCTGAGTCCTCATCCAAATGGATCTCAGCTGAACTGCTGCTCAAAAGCCTAGAAGCTTAACCAGCCTAGTTCCTGGTTTTCACACCTTATATACCTTTCTGCTTTCTGCCATTACTTCCTGGGATTAAAAGCATGAGTCACCATGCCTGGCTGTTTCCAGTGTGGCTTTGAACTCACAGAGATCCGGATGGATCTCTGCCTCCAGAATGCTAGGATTAAATGTATGAGTGACACCATTTTCTGGCCTTTATGTCTGTTTAGTGGCTGTTCTGTTCTCTTACCCCAGATAAATTTATTAGGGTGCATGATATTTTGGGGAACACAATATCACCACAGAACAAGATCCAGGACAGGCACCAAAACTACACAGAGAAACCCTGTCTCAAAAAAAAAAAAAAAAATTAGATCAGTTAAAGGATTAAAATCACCATCATTGTCTTCTACATAGAATTATCCATGGAAATATTACAAAAGACTCATTTACACTGATACACATTTTTCTATGGCTCAAATCACAAAATGGTTGATTCAGATTTAACATGTCCTCTCAAAATGCAGGAGGCGGGCCTTTGAGAGGCAGCAAAATCATGAGGATGGGGCCCTCAAGGACGGGATTAGTGTCCTTATCAAAAGTCCAAGAAGACTGCTTGCCCTTTCCACCACCTGAGAATGCTGTGAGTTCAGAAGTGAGTTCTCACCACACACAAATCAACCTGTTCATTAATTCTGGAGTACCTAGGATCCCAATCTGAGAATCGGTTTGTAAGCCACCAAGTCTATGGCATTTTTAGCTGAAATGGGCTAACGTAGTGATCTCAACACATGATCTTTATGCAAAATGTGTATCCCAGGCTTTGTGTAAAAAATTACATCCCACACAGATTTCATTGGGAGATCTGAAAAAAATTTATCCATCCTTCCACACAGTACTAATCATTTTCTGAACCTCATTAGGGGCGCTATAATGCTTCCCCCAACAGAAATTAATTGTATGCTAATCAGATATGTCAGTGACTCTCACAGCTTCTTCACAGAAGCCAGGATTTTGCAAATTAGCTGCTTTCTTATTTGGGAAAGGTGTGGGATAGGCCAGAAGCAAAGGCATCATTGGGGCTCACATAATTTTTTGGACTTGTTAATTAGCCTAGCAGTCTTGTTTTATCATTTCATCAGAAGATGGTTTGGGGCTTAAGCCATCCTGAGGTCATCAATTCTGACTCAGCTGATTAGTGCTGGGCTCGTCAGATAATTGGAAAGGTCAGACAAAACACTGTCTAGTCTTTCTCCTGAAGCGAAAATTATTGTTAGAAAATTTTCTAAGGGATACTGCTACCCTTGCTGGAAAGAGTTTGGGAATTCAGCAGATCTTAACTTAGATCCTTGGTGCCTGCTGTGTGGCCTTGGGAAAAGAGCTTGTCTTTATGAGCTCAAGTTCCCTACAATGCTAAATGGAAAGAAACACATCTCTCCAATGGTAAAGGGTAGATGATATACATGAAGCATAGTGTCCAGGTTACTGTAAGGGTACAAGACATTTTCATTTGTTTAAACTTTCTTTTAACACTTCCTGGAAATCTTTATATATTTGAAAAGACCAAGAAGTCTCAACGTTGAAACAGATCAGTCATTTTTCACTTTGAAGGTCAGGCTGGGTGGGCTGCTCTTGGCTTTCAGCCTTACAAGTGCAATACAACGATTAGGAAAGTGGGTCAATGAATAAAGTGCTTCATGTACAGCATGGCTACCAAAATTTGGATCCCCAGAACCCACGCAAATGTTAAATAAGCATTGTAGCCTGTCTGTAAACTGGGAACTAAGGCAGTAGAGACAGGATCCCCAGGGAAAGCTGCCCTCCCACACACATACATATACAAACATGCACATACACATCCCCTACATATGTGAACACACATGAACACTATATACATGTGCCCAAAAATGTGAGATAAGACACAAGTGAGTTTTGGTGTGGGTGGGAATGGTAGAGATGCATGGACATCCTAAATTCAAGCAAAGTACAAAGACGGGGCATGAAGGATCCCATGAAGGGATGAGGGGAGGGAGTGAGTTATATTGATTTATCTCACTAATACTATTAAGCACACATGTGGGCAGAGTTAGATCTGGAGAAGAGAGTAGGGATGAGACTTGCCCTGAGCCCTCTGTCTTTAGAAGGTTTCCACTCCAGAAGGGAAAGCAGGGAAGTGAAGTGTGCCCCAAGAATTGATCTGAGAGATGACTAAGAACTGGCTAATGAAGACGTTAAGGAGGAGTCGAGGCCTCTTGGCCAGAGGAAACATGCTCCAGACAAGGGGTGGAAACAACACTAGACAGTTTCAGTGAGGAGAAAGCCAAGTCAGAAAAAAAAAAAAGAAGAAGTGATGTTGAATCAGGCGAGCAAGGGGTTGAGATTTATGGTGGAACCACTAGGGATCTGTACACAAAGCCACATAAGACTTTAGAACCAACTGATTTTATAGACCTTGATTATCACATTGCATGGTCTTTTAAGACATTTAGTTATGCTCTTAATCATAGAATAATTATAGATTCATATGTGTTTCTGTGAAAAATCGAGAGAGCTTCTCTCCCATCCCTCCATTCCACTAGTGCTGATATCTCAGCAGAGCCTCATAATCAGTCAAAGGACAGTGACACAGTGAAGATGCAGAGCATTTCCACTTGCACGGGGATCTCGGGTCCCTGTTTGTGACTACACCCACTTCCTGTCAGAGCCCAACCTCCTCTTAACCCATGAATCCAGTCATCATTTCTATAATCTGATTTAAGAATGTTTAAGGTGACTTCTGATACCTGCATGCCCTATAGTGATATTTTATATTTTACCTCTGATATTGATGAATTATATCATTTAAAAAAGCTTTATTTTTGTTGATGTGTATGTTGGGAGGGGGTAAGCATGTGAGTTCAGGTGCCCTCGAAGGCCAGAAGAGATAGTAAGAGCCATGGAACTAGCATGGTTCGCAACCACTCATGTAGGTGCTGGGAATCAAACTCAAGTCCACTACAAAAACAGCAAACATTCTGAACTGCTGAGCTGTCTCTCTAATCCCTCATCACCTTTCTTGAGTATATATCTTTGTTATATATCTTCATTAATTTTTGAGAATTTTATACTGTGTGTTTTTAACATATTCAACCCTAACTCCTCCCCTTAACTCCTTCCAGATCTACCACCATCTCTCTATTCCATCCTAAACTTGTGTTCTATTTGCTTAAATGTTCTGTCAAGTCCAATCTTTGCTGCCTCTGTACTCATGAATGTTGAGCCATCTCCTGGAGCATGATCTACCTACCAGGGACCATACCCTTAGAGCAAACTGATTCTCTTGCTTCTTGAAGCTATCAACTTGTCTATAGTTCCTCAGTGAAGGGAGGGGGCTCAACACCCTACCATCAGCCCCTGCATGCTTGAATGCTGATGGGCCTGACCTTGTGCAGACAACCACAGCTACTGTGTGTTCATGAGAACAGTCGTGTTGTTAGGTCACAAAGACACTGTTTCTCTCTGGTCTTCTTGACCTCTGGCTCTTATAATCTTTCTTCCTCCTCTTCTCTGGTGGTCCCCGAGATGGAGTAGTGACATAACAGAGAGGCATCGTGTGCAGCTGAGCAGGCACTTATTCTTTTCACTTTGACCAGCTGTGAGCTTCTGTGTGAACCACTATCCGCTGTGCAGACAAACTTCTACAGTAAGCTCTGAGAGCTGCATTAATCTACAGGTATAGGAATATGAGTCTAGAGGGCAGTTTGATGATGTCCATTTACCCAAAGAGTAACAGAAGCTTCGCTCCTGGGGCCTGTAACCTCCCCAAACAGATTTGTCTAGTTTAATAGAGTATGGTGCTAAAAGTATTCCCTCCCATGTTACAGTCTGAGTTCCTTTGGCTTCTGTTGTAATGTTTCCTTACTCGTGTATGACTCTATCTCCCTGTGGCTTTTTCAATCATCCTTGGTGTTCTTTATCCCTCTCCCTCCCCCTCCCTCAGTGTGTCCTTCCTCGATCACCTGTTCCCATATAAAGTCCTCCCCCCATTTTTCCCATTCCCTGCTACCTGTACCCTACTATCATCCTTTCTATATCTCCTTCTCTCTCACCCCCACCATGGTCCCTTTTTATTTTCCTAGTTTCTGCAGTTGCTCTGGAATATATACTGACATTTGGATTTGGAGCTAGAGTCCACTCCTATTCAATATAGTGCTTGAAGTCCTAGCTGGAGCATGTGAGCAAAGCAGCAAGATGCAATATCAACATACCCAGTGAGTATCTTTTTATATTGCAAAGTCAAACAGACTAAAAAATCAGAGAAACTATTCCAATCACAATACATTCACACACACACACACACACACACACACACACACAGAGAGAGAGAGAGAGAGAGAGAGAGACAGAGAGACAGAGAGACAGAGAGACAGAGAGACAGAGAGAGACAGAGACAGAAAAACAGAGAGAGACCTTGGACTAAACCTAACCAAAGAAGTAAAATGTGAAAGACTTTTGCAATGAAATCTTTAAAACGCTAAAGAAGGCCGGGCGGTGGTGGTGCACGCCTATAATCCCAGCACTCGGGAGGCAGAGGCAGGTGGATCTCTGTGAGTTCGAGGCAAGCCTGGTCTACAGAGCTAGTCCAGGACAGGCTCCAAAGCTACAGAGAAACCCTGTCTTGAAAAACAACAACAACAACAACAAAACAAACGAACAAACAAACAAACAAAAAAACGCTAAAGAAAGAAATCAGGAAGGCCCCTGAAGATGGGGAGGCTCCCATGCACATGGACTAGTAAGAGGAATGCCGAGAAAATGGCCGACCTCCTGAGGGCAACCTACAGACTCAATGCAAACCCTATCAAAATCACAGTGCAACTCCTCACAGAAACTGAAAGGGAACCTTAAAATGTGTTTAGAAGCACAAAAGACTCTGAATAGCCAAAACGAGCCTGAACAAAAACATTGCTAGATGTTGGAGAAAGAGAACCAGCCTCTGCAAGCTTTCCTCCACTTTCCCGTGTGTGAGTACACACACATGCACACAAGTAGATAAAAATGAAATCCAAACTTTTAAAATAAATGAATATAAATTAAATGTACAACATGAAATGCTGACAGAACTACTGGGAAACAGGAATGAAGGGGAGTTCTGTGGGGTGCTGAGGACACGGGATAGACTCATAGCAGGTGAAGGAGAGCGTGACTGCTGTGGAAGAGGATGAAGCTGCTTTAGGCATGCATTTGGCACAGGATGTCTACTTAAGAGATTTCAGGTAAGATTTGAATGTGTTTATTAATATTAATACGGATATGGGAAGG